>NW_026862969.1:0-54084 GCF_026571515.1 Ruditapes philippinarum
ATCTCTTGCAAGAGAAACAGAGAAAGGTTCTTAAAAGTTACAAACAAAACTTAATAAACGTCTCCGAGCTGATGCTGAATAATTCAGTTCTTTTCAAGAAATCACGTTCAATGTTTGATTGACTATTAAAAGTTAAATGGTTTACATATTTATGAAAAAAATTATTATAAAAAGAAACGTACGTAAACATTGTTAACATAATGACATTATCGCTATGAACTCGATAAAAAGTTATTCTGTAAATGCACAATATTGTTCACTTATATCTCTTTGTAATGTTTAGATCAAAAATGTTGTCGGATGGACAATTTAATTAATTTTTCTACGAATTTCTACCATCTAGCTTAGTAGTATTAAATCAAATATAATGGAAAAGAAAAACAAAGCAAACTTAAGCTATAGCATGACTCAAATTCAATGTTTTAAGATTTTGGTAATCGCTACACAGTCTCTATTGTAAATTAAATAAATAAAAACATATTCAAGTAGCCAATGTCGAGGAACTGCCTCACTCTTGTGAAAACATAGTGTCGTTGAAAAAAAAAGTAGTTTTTTGAAAAGAGATGACCACCTTCACTAGACCTGTCACAAATAGAGAATGCAGCTTCCAATGTTTATTTTGTACAACAAGACAAATTAATTAAAAATCACGCAGATTTCAATAAATTTCTTCAATAACATTATTTTACTCAAAGAGGGCCATATTATATTTATAAATCAAAATGTTGGTTAATATAATTTTCTATTTTATTCAAAAGTAAGAAATAATAGTAAAGAATATTAAAGACAAAACTATGCTGTCTTAAAAAAACATTTTTTATTGCAGAAATTATTGGAACTTCAGGAAATTCTTACCTGAATATATTTACTTTTAATACAATGAACGCACAAGCTATGTGTAAGAGAGCTACAATCCTATCATTGTTCCAGGAAGTGTAATTCTTTCTTAAAAAATGCCAGTTTAATGGACCATTTGCATTGTGCTTTGTGTTTCTACTGTATTTACATGTAGTGCGTAGCGAATCTTCTCTGTGTGTACCCAAAAGGTGTTTATTTAACATTTAAAAGAGACTGTAACGTCATTATCATTATTTTTAAATTAAACATTTGAGTATAATTATACCTTAAAATTGATGGCCTTCTTACTATAAAAAACATAAATTCTGACAAATATACAGTCTATATAGAACATTAACGGTGCGTGTACTTCTTCAAAACCAGATCTTGTTTATTACATAACATTACAACATCCATCCTGCAAATCTGTTTTTCAAATTTCTGAGAACGTGGATATGAAACTTGATGTAAATTGTGAAAGAATAAGAAACATCTGCAAGAGTTTATTTGCCAAATATTCCAGACGTTGAAAGAATATATCAATAAGGTAATTTTACAAATTCAGATTTAATTTGATGCGTAAAATCAGTTAACTCTAACCAAACATTGAAATCTTGAAACTTTATGTAAGTCAATAACTTATCTTTGGAAAGTGGTAGCATGACTGAGTTTGAAACGCTGTTCAGAGGCAAGCCGTTTGATCCCTGAGACACTATTGTCTAGTACTGGTTTGTTCCAGGACTGGTTTCGACGGTATTTCGATAAAAATAGCCATTAACACAATCGAACTAAAACAACTCAAGTTGAGCTTTTCATATTCTGTCGTTGTTGTTGTGTTGTGTATCTTTGTATTATGAATTATATCGCTTTATAAAGAAGGAAAATAAATCCCATCACATGCTACATCATTTACATTGAATTCGAAGAATACATTTATTTGATAAAAACGTCTTTTGAGTACACACACAGGAGAAAATAAGTATACCTCTTTTAACTCTACACGCGGTAAATACAGTATGAACACATAGTGTCATTAAAAAAGGCAGTTTTTTTAAGAATGGATCAAACTAACTTGACAACTAATAGGGAATGAAGGATCCCAGACATATGCAGTCAGAATTTCCTAGATTTCAATAACTTTTTGTAATAAGCAATGGAAGTATTTACCTACCCAAAGATGTGCTTAGTCTATCATTAAAATTTACATGTTATAGATCATTTCTGAATTGTTAAACAATATAAAGTTGATGGTAAAATACATTTCTTTTTTTCTTCTTTTTTTTTTTGAAGAAATAGGAGATCTCATATGGCACACATTAGTTTTTAAAAATCAAATAATCGTGAAATTTGTAAATCTTTAAATCATTAACGCTTCAAACACAAAGGGTGCCAATATAAACAGACTCGTCTGTCTGTAGTTTTTTATACTTTTATTTGTATTAAAAACTTAATGCAAGCTGGCAAAATACTGGTCCATCTCATCATCTTGGCTTCATGACAAGACAAGTTTGTTTTTTCTTACCTGTATGAGAAAATTTCGGTACAAGAGAACTTTACTTTCTTGGTAGATTTCAATTTAATTGAAAAATGGTTCATTATTAATGTAATACACAGCTCCGGTATGCAGGAAAATATCTATTAATTAAATAAGGTTTCTATTTTATATTAGTAAGTAAGATATTCTAATTAGATGTCTGCGTGATATGGTCGCGTGTAACGTTCGATAAACAGTATCAAAACATCTATTTTGAACGTCTACGTACACTTATACATGTAGTTTAATTTACAGAGTCATTTTGCTCAATAGTCATTTGATTTTTCCAGACAATAACCATTGATTAAGTAGTAGTCAAATGCTTTAAAAATACATTATGTTTTATTTTAACTTAGATATAAATTTAATAATACAAAACTTGAAATGAAATGATTTATTAATATATATGAAAATACATTCAACATGATAGTATTATGATGTGCCTGGAGCCTTTTGACTGTTGAAATATATACAACGTAAATGTAAGATCTTATAAATATCACTTTAATAACATTACAAGTAAGGTTATATATGTAACTATAATTTCAGCCTTGTTTTGACTTTCAAAAGCAAGTTGTGATCTTTGTTTTTATTATAGCATAGTTGATACTTCCTTATTGTAGAACAATCTAGATAAGTATTGGTGAATATACGATCTAATGTATTTTATAACCGCTTACACATTCAAGGTTTCTGGTCAAGAATTAATTCATCAAAATCATCGTTCTTTTGCCTTTTAATATGTGTTGGCCATGGTTGAATGGCAGTGTCTTTTGTTTCATCCAGGAAACAAACTAAAACTAAAAAATTAAATAAGATATTATTCGGTCTTTTCAGACTACACCGGCTCACCTCGATAAAACTTATATTCGAGTTAGCACATTTTCTCTTATTTTAGAGACCAACCAGACATTCAATTATTTTGTAGACTAGAAACAGCGTAGGAAAAATATATTGGTATCAAAGCAAAGTCAGAACAACTGATCAATTATTTAAAAGAGAAAATTTAAAATACTTGCACACTCTTTCATTTTAATGTGAAGCCTGAAGTGTCTTCGTCTATGAATACATTGATTGGTAGATGGTCAATAAGATTAAAAGTGAAAAACACAAATAAAAGCTTAACTGTGCTTTTTTGCCACGTAATTACTATAACACACGGTGGTTCTCACTACAACTCTATATCTCGATTTCAATTGTCATCGATAATTGATTTATATAAATTTATATAAATTTGAAACGATATGCAATTACGATACTTATTGTACTATCTGTAAAAAAAGTTATAGCACATTAGCAGAAACGTTCGTAACTTGATATCGTAATCCATAAATACTAGACAATGGTGACAATTTTAGCTCTTACTAATAAAAATCAAAGTCCCTGTAGCACAAACCTTATTCTGTACTAATAAGGCAGCTTAAAATTCTCGTTCAGTTTTCATTTTCTAATATATAGATAGTAAGTTTAAATCATCAAACGATTTATTAACGATTAACCATGTCAATTTTCCTATTAACTTTAATTTGATGAATCAAATTACAACCTACTTTAAGAACCTTGTTAACCTTGTTAATTCAACAGTCTTTGACTATTCTAATTTATTAACCTTTTTTGAACAATAGAAACAAAAATGTATGGTTTGCCTCATTATTCACGTATATAAGCTCCGAGCCTCATTAACAGCAATTGCAAAGAAGTCGACAGTACACAAGTACTTACGGTCGAATAATAAATCGGGAGAGTCCACATTTTGTTGTTTTAATTGTCTTATGATTTGGAAGTCAGCGGTCGTCAGTATGGAAATATTATCATTTGTCGAATTAAAACATTGTTGTTCCTAAACTTCTTGCACATCAGTATTTTGTCAAGTAAAAAATACTGCATTGTCGCTGTTTGTTCAAAAATTGAATTTCAAATACAGACATCATATACCATATTAGACTGGTGACAATTATTACACATATAGTAAAGATGTTCCCGTTTACTGTATGTTTATAATCGTCTGTTAATAAACAAGCTGATTATTTGTTTGTTTTAAAATCATTTCAGTTGTCAACAAGAGATGTTATATGAACCTATTTATCATGAATTTATAAGTTAATGAAGTTTCTTTTGATAACTACAGCATATAGTTACACCATATTAAAGTAAGTGTCAAATTTTAGTATAAGTAACCGATCACGTGACTATTTTAGGTCTGAAGTCAGTCGACAATTTTTTATTGTCACTATTGGTTATTTACACAGTAATCTAAGACAATTCTATTATCTCCAGGTTCTAATTATTTTCTTGCCCTCAGCAGCAATCGCATTACACTTCTATGACCTTGACATTTCATCGATATCATATACTATTAATCTAGGACAGGTTTGAGATAAATACATTGTTTACAGCGACAAATCATGCGTTTTAACCTTGAATTCTTCAACAGGGAATATGTGTTTTCTAGATAATCCAAAACTAATTAGTTTAACGTTCAAATTGCTTATTGCTATGGTGGTCCAACGGAGTACAAACTATCATTCGTAATCTATATGTTTTTGTTTTTTAAATTTAATTTTGAGTGACAATGTGTAATAATGTTTATGAGAATTTCCATTTAAAAGGTGTACCTGCAATGTATTCGTATAAAAAAGGCATGCATCTTGTGCCCATGGATTTAGCACAGGACTCCTACATAACATAAATCTAACACTATCAGATATAACTAGTTTTTAGAAAGTAATTATATGGCATATAAACTTATCAACGAAATTAAAGAATGATTTATGTACATATAGCCAGTGTTTTAGCACAGTGCGTATTTGTCTTTAAAAATTAAAACAATATATATAAATTTTGTACCTGTAATAGCCTAGAATATGTAAACTAAGGGATATCATCCTCCGAACTAGTTTTATCATATTGTGGATATTACTCTCCCTTCTTTCCCTTTTTTTTTAACTATTTTAAGCCAATTCCGAAAAAATTCTACTTTAGCTTTGGTATAGGAATGAATTATATCTCATCGGATAGCAGCGCTGAATATCGAGCAAGAGATCACCTCTGAGAACAATCAAAACATAGCAAAAAGTGACAATTGAAGTTTGCTGCATTCACCATTCATTCTTTTTTTTCTTCTTCTTCTTTTGTTTTTTTTTTTTAAATGCACAGTCTTCTGATAATTTGTCAAATTATTGATTGATATTTTAGCTTTTAAATATTGCTGTAGAAAGTGAAGGTATATTTATTGTGAAAGAAATCAGTATTATATGTCTGAGACATCTTACAATATGATTTACTTTGGTTGTAAACTAAAAACGCTCAATTTTTTTTGATATTTTTTTTCAACATGTCATAAATACATTGAAAGAAATTGCCCATAAAGCCGTACTTTCAAAAATCGTGAAACAAATCGAAAATGTTAAGCTACCGTAATATTTTGTCTGTTTTGACTTAAGTTCTATAATGGACATAAGCATAGGATTTACATAGAAACATTTTATGACAATGTTGAAAAAGTGGTATATATGTGAAATGAGTTCATAATATGGTTAAGCAATGAGTAAATGCCATTTTCGTTCAAAATATGTTTTCCGAATTATATATTTACATATACCAAAATAAAACTTGATCGTCATCTTTAGGATTGTTTAAATTGTAATAAGATGTGGAAAAAAATAGAATTGCGATGTTTCGGCTAATAATTTCCCAGTATAAACCTGCAGTTGTAATACACCTAAAGCTATACTCTTTACCGAAAAAAAATGTAGAAATCGTTGTATTTTTAGAAAATGTTTTATTTTAGATAAGTTTACTAATGTACCTGCATTTATTGCATTTCTGAATTAGAAAATGAAATGAAAATCAGAAACATACCAACGTGAAGTTTTTAACGTTCGGTCAAGAATATATTTCGAAATAAACTCTTTAAATCTTTTTTGAAAATTAAAAACGTCTATTTGGGATAAAAGTGAAGTAAATTTTCCAAAACGTAACACGCACGCATAAAAATACATGAAGATATGTTGCATTTCATAATTTTAAAAACCTTTTTAAATCATAATTCTACATGATCATTTCTGCTCCCTGTAATTTGATCAATTGGAGCGAAATTGTAATAACGATTTACAACAATTATCTATCACATATGTACAATTCCGACTAAATGCAAATGCGCGACATTGAAGCCAAGAGGTATTTCACTTAAGCTTTAATGTAACTTGTGTCATGATCTTAGACAGCTCAGAGGAACCCAGTCAGATAACTGCATGAATGAAACAGTGATAAGTGTCTTATTTCTAATGCTCTTGTTAAATTAGCTAAAATCAATAGAAATAGCGACTAATGATCGTGAATATTTGATGTCTGTTTGACATGCACGGTCTGCGATCTGCTTTCGTTTATATTACTGCGCGGTCGATAAGATTTACGGTGCACAATATCAACTGGGCTCTTTTCTTTTGCGTGACAAAGCTCGATTTTACATACCACTGAAAAACAGAGGTAAGGTTTGGAGATACAAATACTCTATATGAATTATATGATATAGACTAGATATGTTATATTCGGTATTTAATATTGTAGAAGCATTGCTGAAATTCATAGAGTTGAAAGCGGGATAACTTATACTATCCAAGCTTTGTTAACATATTGTATTTGCTGTTTGAAAATAACTTCTTAAAAATCGTCAATGTTTCTTTTTTTCATAGTAACTTTCTTAAAATTAAGTTTGTAAAGTTATTATATTTAACCAAAATGTTTCAAAAAATGTTTCAAAGCTTATTTCATTTTTTAAAAAAGAAGGGGGATAAGTTACTTATTGTAGAAATAAGTAGTTATGGAAACAAAACAAACTTTTGTTCAACTTAGGAAAAGAGGTACCATGGGCAGTTAAGTACTTTATCAAAAATAAAATTACGTTCCTCGATGATATAAAGTAAATGAACAGTATGTTTTCTTTCCAAAAGACACACTTTTTCACATTGAAATACCATGTGCTTTTTTTAAAACATTCACCCAACCTGGTACCTGGCTCCTTTAAGAGCCATGACGGAAACCAATCTTATTGATCGTACCGCTATTAATACGATTTACAGAATCGTAGATCGGAATTCCCTAGAATTATTTGCCAGATCATCCCGGCCTTGAACACAATATATATCGATCTGTTATCTTCAATACTCTGTCACACGCGCTTTCCGTTCATTTACATGTATCGTTTTACAGTAGAATAACAAGACGTTTGTTAGAGACACTGTAAATGCGGAATAGACTATAATGCGCTAGGATTTGAACCTATGTTTCGTGTTTTTTAGTCTGGCTATAATTATTAATGTTGTTGGTGGATTTCTACGTGTTAAATGTTTATTGTTAATAGTAAATAAGTATTGATATTGCGCATAATTTATGTGATTCATCAGTATAGATTTTGAGTGAAAAAGAACGTATTATTTCTCTGTGATGTTCGTAGAAATGTAGTTTTGAATTTATTTTAAAGCATTAATTTATATAGTTTGTGTGAGGGAAATTTTCTGAATCAGAAATTAGGTAATAAAGGCTAAAAGGAATTCTTTTCTTAGCAAGAAAATGAAGCTATCATTGAAGAAGTCATGGTTGGTAACATTAATTAAGGACCTTAGTCCGACAACATCCGGATCTTCTAGAGGCATTGTATCTAATGGTATCACCAAATATGGACATTTGGACAAATTACCAAGTCCGTATAGACTAGTCGGGTAAGTTTTAGACATGTTGACATGATTTAAAATATTGTACCTTTAAGTGAGCACATACGAAATAATTAACATTTAGTTTTCTTCCAGAAACTAATATTTATATAGTGTAAATTTCATATGTTTGATTTTAATGTATATTTTGCGTATATGTTATCATCATTATAGTAGTTTCGGTGTTGAATATGATACTTCTCACTCAATTAGATTTACAATTTGTATACAGACATAAAACAACATTTCAAGTCATCTGAATTGTCAGTTTCTATTTAAGTCAACCAGTTTCCATTTACACAATTCATATTACTCATATACTCAAAAACTGTGTTCTTTTATAAAATACGTGCAGATAATTTACTGCTAAATATATCGTACAAAGAAATGTATATGTTACATCTTTAATACGTTCTGAAATTAACGATTCATCGCCTGTTTGATGAACAATTTCAATAACTGTAACACATCACACTTTTTCCCCGCTGGAATTATATTTTTCAAATCACAGAAGCAAAAATCAATGTTCAGCAGTTGCTGTTTGCATTATAGTTTGATGGAAATCAATAGGTCTCCTTTACACTATTAGTATAACAGGATGACACGTGACCTCAATAGTCGCGTGCTCGTGTAATGATTCTTTATCGTTGTCAACGCCTTTAATTAAGTCCCATAAAACCTGAAGACTTATATTAGATTCAGTGAGAGATATAATACGAATATTCTTATTGAGGTGATAAAAGGTAGACATTGTATTGTATTGATACGTGAATTTGTTAGGAAAATGTTTTGTGATAATGGAAAACGATGTTTGCAGGAAATCCCACATTATTCAATGGAATAAATATTACTTTACTAATATTACTAATAACCGAGCTTGTTTTCTTCTTTCGGTAGGTAACGTTCTATAATTTAAAATTCGCATGCTGCAAAGTTACTTTATTCATGTCATGTTAAAATACATTTTCTTAACTAAATTTTGAATTTGGTGGTGTATTAACATAATGGTTTGTCAGATGTTTGTAGATGTCCCCTGGATTCAGAACTTCGTATGATGACTCCATTATTGTTCGACCAATGTTTTATTTGGAACCAATCCAGTAAAGTATGTGCAAATAAATTTAGAATTGATTAATCTATAGTCATTCATGTTTATAGTGATGTACAAAGTATTCAAAACATTTTCTGGCTAATTGGCCAGGTCAGAGAATATGTTTATGTGGATGTTATTTAAACAGGCGACAACAACATAAGACTATAAGACTTTTTCGACTTCACTCACGCTATCTTTTATTCTTATTTTATTTTCTATGGCTACGTAAAGATTCACTCGTATATCTTTTTATCGTAATTATCTAAATTGTCATTGTATTTTACAAAGTGATCTCACTGCCTTCACTTTGTATACAAAAAATTTGAAAAGTAAAAAAATAAAAATAAAAGATGACACTTTATACAATTGTTATCATGTTTTAAACAAACAATTGTGGAATATTGTTCAAATGTATCAGTTTAACAAACGTTTTGTTGTTATATATTTTTTCTTTATTTCCAGATTTCTGTTTGCAACAATTGGAGTATTAGTGACAATGAGATGGGCTATTGTCTTTCTTGTTTCCTTGCATGGTTCCACCTTCACACAGTATTCTCCAGCAGTGCCGCAAGATGAGCATGAAACCAGCCATGAAACCTCTGAACCAATCACAGACTGTTACAAGAATCACGTGCTTGAGGAGCTGTCAGATCGGCTGCATCTTTTAGAAATAGCGTTTAAAGAACAGGTGTTTGCGCGTGAAACCATAGTCCGTGAAATCAATGACCAGTCAGATGTTTACGGTTCTTTGGACAGAAAGCTAGCTTTATTCCTAGAAAAACTGGATAATGTAACACATGAGTATGTCAGTCTAGAATTGAAGTATAAAGAATTATCTTCAAGGGTGGATTCAGACGGTACGTGTTATACAAATATAAGACATGTATAAAGTAATGAGTAAACGCTTTTTAATGCGACAATTTAGTATCTTTCATGATATTTGTCGCATAAAAACATATGTTTATGTTTTTTAATTGAACACTATTTCCAATTTACTATGCTTAAATTTTGAGTTTTGCTAGCATGTACTCTTGCCATGACAACCCTCATGGGTTTTGAATAGTTCATATAATCTGCAACTGTAGGATGGAGGTAATCAAACGCTCTGGAACTCCTTTTGCGGCGTAAGTGTCGGTCTATTATATCAACAAAAGGTATTTACACCGATACTAGGGACTTTTACATATCTCATCGATTATTTAATTGATATTGCCACTTTTATAACTTTCGGAACCAACCTGTATACTCCTGTATACTCTTGTGTATCACTTATTAAATATGCACTTGATATGGATACTTAATTGGAATAACGTTTTTACGTATGATCCTATTTCATTTCAGAGACTCTAGGGGCGATAATTCTGTTGATGGTCATGCTACAGCTGTTTTGCATGTTCAGACCAAAAGTTCTGGAATTCCTTGGACCGGTTATTGATTTAAAGCCTGCACTCAATAAACTAATCCAACGACCGAAATTGGAAAGAAAGGTAATTCTTACATTAAGTCATGATATCCAATCTGATGATTGAATCGTACATGTATTTGGATCCTGAGCATCTGTCTTTTAAAATCTGCTATCAGCACTGACATCAACACGTAAAATACATTTTCTTGTGCATGCAGCACTTTTTGTAGAAGACAGTACGTGTCTGCACGCAATAGACTAGTTACAGCGATGAAACTATTTTGAACTTTTGCCAATATCTGGTCAATGTCTTTTATATAATGATCTTTTGTCAAATTGAATAATATTATTTAAACCAAATACAAAAACTTTATTCTTTGTCCTACGGAAAAGAAATTCAACGAAACTGTAGCGAATTTTATACGTTAGAAACACAACTTAGTTATATACTGAACTATTACTATACGAACATGTATATTAATATCATGTTTCCATCTGCCTCATTTACAGACCTCATCAAATCCTGGAACTCCGAAGCATATGGCGGGTTTACGTAATGAAGTCTGTGTGATTTGTTTTCAACGTGAATGTGCGGATAGCCTCATTTTGAAATTAACGGAAGCCATGTTCCGCCATCTTGAAGGGTTCAAGGTCACAATGAAGCCGTTTTATGCCATATTTTCTATGGAAGATCTCAGGAACATGCCACATGTAAAACTTTATGTAATTATGGTAGATCTAGAGTCTAGAGGCCTTTATATTAATGGATGTGAAAAAGATCTTGTTTTCACGACTATAAAATACACAAAATCACTGGGAGGTATGTGCTTACATCTTCATTTTGTATTTCTCCACACTTTTATTTGTTATTTCGTACTTTAGTTTCATTTTATCCCTGCGAATGGGTAAAAAACACTTAGAGGCAGCATGTAACAATCAAAACAAGTTTCAGCAAAGCAAACCCTGTTAGAATAGCAATTTGCATGAAGTTCATTCAACCTTGCACACCCTTTATTACATTTTTAAGTGGAGAAAAAAAGAAGAACCTATAAATTACTAAAATTTATCTTTACCTTACCTTTTTTATGTTATTATTTTAATGAAAAAAAATGTAATTAGTATTATTTCCTTTCTATTTACTACATATATGTCGAAATCATAAATCAGACGGTCTGGTTTTTTATGCATAACTTATTTGCGTTAAACGTTTACAATATCTACATAAAAATTGACAACAAGAACACAAAAAAGAAGATGTTTGTATCGTTTAAATTACTTCCCATCCAAACCAAACTAGGAATGATTCTTACTTGCTTTCTTGTATTTTAGCCCAGTCGGTCGTAGTTATCACTAACGACGAAGGATCAAAAAATTTAACCGCTCACAGCATTTACAACTCAACTTTACGCATGGTAAAAACAAATGATAATCTACAGGACATGGCAGCAAATGGTCGACTGTTTAGCATGTGGCAGGAAATGACGTCACATCAACTCAGCCATCTTAGAAGAATGGTGAAAACAGTGTTGAATGCAAAACTGATCATGAGATGACGTGTTAAAGAGAGCCTTATCATAAATACACAGTGAAATCTCGAGCCATTTGTGTCAAAGCAGCCAAATTAGCTCGAAATTACAGATGTATATTGCTCAAATAATTATAGAACTAGATTTTTCTAATATGATGTTTACATATTATGTCGTCTTGAACAGTGGTTTTGGTTATCTTTACCAATTTGGAATACTTATGAACATAAAATATGTTCTGCTGAAATGAATTTTTCAATAAATAAGTTCAAATTTTCCGTTTTGATGCCAAATAACAAATAAAACTATACGTCGCCTAGCCATTTTAAAGGTAAGAAAATGTAGGATTTCTACATATGAAGGTGTACTGAACAATCACAAAGTTTTTGTATGGAAGATAGAAAGCAAAGCATTTTATTCACTATCAAGCTTTTACATTTTGTTTTTACAAAATATCAAAATGGGTTGCTTTCTTTGATATTACTTCATAAAAAAGCGATAATTTGCGTGTTTTTCTGTGTGTTTTTGTTTTGTTTGTGTTTTTATGTTGTTTATCTTAATTATAAATATATTTGATGACATAAACAAATGTATATTATATGAAAACATATTTGTTCAAATTGATACGTGTATGCATAAAGTGTTCAGCTAAGTCATTGTTGTTATTTTTAACAGTCAACAGTTAACCAAATGGTTTTCTCCAGCTTCCAGTTTTTGAACTATCTGATATCAAGTTTGTGTATATCAAGATAAAACGATCAGTGATCACATGTATCACCTTATGATAGCCAATTGCATATTGCAGCTACTGATGTACTGTGTAGCAGGAGACACAAACAAATCATAATTTACAGGGCAAAACGCGTTTTTCATTCAAGGGCCATAACTCAGCCCCAAATCATTGGTATTGATCTTTTCTGTAAAGGCTGATTGAAATTGCACAACAAGTTTCTGAGGAGTAGTCCATAAAGCTTCTGTCGAGTTGACCTTTTTATTCAAGGACTATAACTCGGCCAAAATTATTCAGACAGACAGACGGACAGAAAGACGGCGGAGAAATGATTTCTTTATGTCGCCACTACTTTGTAGAGGCGACAGCCAAAAATATAGAGCTTGGTCAGACTTCCCGGATACGATTGTCAACCTGGGTCTATACCTGTGGCAAAAACAAACTGATCACTTTCAGATCCAGAAAAGCATTTATTTTTCATGAATTTAATACTTTTTGGGTGAAAGTTATAACAACGCTAACATCCGTGCTACATGGGCAATGTTGGTGTCTGAATAGAATGAATTGTTTTTATAATATGCATACTTGTATAATATTGTTTACACTCCAAGCAAAGGTAATATTATTATGGCAACATATCATCTTTATGTCCCAAAGACGTTTGGTGAAGTTAAAGAAATATTCTTATTTCCTACGACCAAAGAGCAAAAATTAAAATTGTCGATGATATTCTTTCAATTTTAATAAATAATATGCTTATACAGATGGCATCTTAAGCAACATATTTGCTGTTATTTCAATATATTTTGATCTAAATGACATACCTTATAATGATCAGATGTTTATGTAGATTCATCGTATTTAAACTGACGCACTGACATAATAAATTAAGATAATGCATAAAAATGACCTGTAGATGTTAACTGACAAAAAGACAACAGTTCAAGTCTGAGTTAGTTGTTTTTTTACAGCACAAAGGTTCCTTAACATGTGGATAAATTCTAACTATTTTAGAATGTAAAAACTGTTTTTAAGATCAATATGATTTTGCAGCGGAATGTAATGAGACGCCAGTTTTCCGTTCCGAATTTTTACAAGAGTTTTCAATAAAGTAACAGACATCCCAGATTTAGTGTGTAACTTCAGCAGACGATCCGGTAAACATTTTATTTTCCCAAGTTGGTCAATCTGTTTCTTGTATCAATTCTTCTGCACAATTTAAATCTTTAGATCGCTCTTGAAAGTCGTTGTATAAAGCTGTAATGGCTTTTAATTGACTTTCCTCTTCTGGCGTTTTGTCTTCCTGACCTTAAAATAATCCACATTTATAAAAATGTATATACTGACAATATAGCAAAACGCGATACACGTTAATAGTACTAGCTTAAACTACGTTTTTTAATTCTGATCCGATGCTCCTTACACATGCGTCAGGTATAAATGCGCATTAAGGACTGGTGTTTCTTATATCATCCAGATAAACAGAATGACTAAAATGACATATGTATGGTATGAAATTTTCATCAAAATTAATGGAATTTACAAAAAAAATATGCCAGAAGTCAAGTTGGTTTGGTCAACTGTTGAAATGATTCTTAGTTTTAATTATCAGAACAACATTATACATGTACTTTTCTTATAAAGATAACTTAAAGCACATATCAAGTATACCTTCCTTTGAGAATGTTTGGTTTCTCGTCAGTATTGTTTCTATATGAAGACTTTTCAATACCTCATCGCAAGAATTTTCACTCGTCCATTTTTCAAAAACATAAACGTACATCTCTGGCATCTTAAATGTTATCTTAAGGTCGTTATCATAAGGTTCGATCCCTATGACACGGTCTTTGCTGGTGGTACCATTAGAAATGACGAAAGGTTCGCTTTAAAATCATATAGCATCGGCATGTCGAAAGATCTGGCATTTTCCTTTTGGGTAAATGTTGCGATAATGTTCAAAGCCTCTCTCTGGAAATGAAAAGGATTATGAATCAATGGTAAAAGAGAAAAATACTGTTTCAACGCTCTTTATGACCCCTGAAATACTTTTATTTGTAGTAGTAATTGCCCTTACCAATAAATAGTAGTGAGATTGGTCATCCCATTATTTCCTATCAGTTCTCATTTCCTGTTGAATGGACGAGCTAACGCTGCTCAGATTAATCTATCTGATTACATCCGTGTGTCAAAATATCCAAAGAAATTGAACATCTATGTAAGTTTGTTATACAATTATAGATTTGTTATATATTTTTATTCCTTAGACACCTTTTTCTTTTATTTTAAGCGCCCTGTTGTTTCTTAAAAGAACTCATTGGCCAATTGCCTGAACCACCTTTTGCATCTGTTGCGCTGTTTAAAAAATAGTGAAATATGCAGAAATAACAGATAAATAAATACACTGCCAAACTCGGACGTAATGTGATTATGGGTATCTAAATGCAGGCAAAATAAAATTCTGATTTTGGCTCTAACCGGTCTTGGGACACTCATACTCAGTTATTTAAAAAAGGCAATAATAAGTGACAGGTAAGTTTTGGCTTTTAAACTATAAGTACCTGGTTTACTTCTGTAGGACTCTGAAAACATGTCTCCGTGCTGAAGCTTTTCTTGTTTATCATTAACTGCATCAAAATATCTGAATCCCCTAGTTCATGTAAAATGTGATGGAGGAAGTCAATATTATATCTGGTCAGAAGTCGTTTGTCCTTTAGCTTTTCGAAAAGGTCGTCTGCTGATATGGCGTCTCGTAAACAATTATCTAACAAGATGCAGGACCATATAAATGTAAACTAGAAATGTGTCCATAGGACACGGGTGCCCCCACACTCCACCGATTTGTCAATGTCAATTTTTTTTGGCTACATGTGCCCAAGTTGAAAACTAAAAATCTTTTATTAAGTAAAGGGCAAAAAATAACAAGAATAAAGATCAACAAGGCAAAGGCAACGTTCACAGGACATCGCCCCCGGACACACACAAGCAGGACACCCAGAAGGCACTGAAATACTACAAATACTATATAAATCCACAAGAAATCCCAGAGGTGCATAAGTACACATGCTGACTAATATTCTTGTAAACTTTCAGGCCTACAGGTCATACAGCTTGTTGAGTTACGTGCAACACAAGTTAAAAATGGAAACTTTTACTAAGTCAAGTACAATAACTTTAAAATACTAAAAATATATCCACGAAAATACCCAGGTGCATAACTACACATGCTGAGCAACATTCCTGTAAGGTTTCATGGCTCTAGGTCGAATACTTTTAGTTACGTGCGACACAAATTGAAAATTGGAAATTTTTACTTATTCAAGGGCAATAACTCTAAAAATATTAATATTTTATACACACAAAAATACCCAGGTGCACAACTACACATGTTGTTCAACATTCCTGTAAGGTTTCATGACTCTAGGTCAAATAGTTTTAGAGTTACGTGCGATACAAGTTGAAAATTGGAAAATTTTACTAAGTCAAGGGCAATAACTCTAAAAAAACTTAAAAATTCCACACAAAAATACCCAGGTGCACAACATTTCTGAAAGGTTTCATGACTCTAGGTCAAATATTTTTTGAGTTACATGCGACACAAGATGAAAATTGGAAATTTTTACTAAGTCAAGGGCAATAACTCTAAAAATACTAAATATATCCACATGAAAATACCCAGGTGTACAACTTCACATGCTTATCAACATTTTTGTAAGGTTTCATGACTCTATGTCAATTACTCTTTGAGCTACGTGCGACACTAAACGGACGGAAGGACGAACGGACGGACAAGGGTAAATCTAAATACCCTTCCCTCCTATAGCCCCAAAACGTTTCGTGGTTTAAATCTGAATTACAAACGACTTCGTCAAGGAAACGGTTGAAGGTCCACTCCGGTGGTAATTTTGTGAAAAGCTCATCTCAAAAATGTGAAAAAAGAAAACACACCAAAATTTTAGAAATTCAACTTAAATACAGTAATTATTGTTATCCAAAATTATTGAGAGTGCACCATTCTTGTAGTCTAGCTTCAACTCAGACTGTATATTGTTCAAACGTTGGTCAGTTATGTGTAATGTTGTAACGTCTGCATACATATCAATCAATGCCTGAATTAGTAGTGACTGACATTTAATTTCCCTATAAACGACACAGTAAAGGACCTAAGATTGAGCCCTGTGGCACACCTGATATAACCGGCAAGCTTTCAGATTTATCACTGTTGACTTTTACAATTTGCTCTCTGTTAGAGAGATATGACTGGAAAAGTTGTACAGAGTTTTCAGAAAAATGATAAAGTTTTAATTTATGAATCAGTATATTATTTTGTCATTTAAATCAAAGGTTTTTCTGTAACCTCGATACGGACTGTTCAATTGGTTATAATGTAAATAAAACTTGACTGTTGAAGTGTCATGTATGATCATTTGTAATGCAAGTTGTTTGATGGATGCATTTCTATGTTTAACTAAATAAAATTGGACAGTTCTAAAAATACTGGGTGATACGGCAAAAAGTCCCTGTATCTCTATAATTTTATGGTCTTGCATGACAAAACTGATGCTCAAGCGAAGAACTGTCAATATTATAAGTTATGAAAAAGCATGTTTCACTAAGATATGATCGAATTTAACAGGGCATGTAAATAAAGGGAGTTAATGAGAAATAAATTTTTGATAAAGTCTTGGCAAAAATTTAAAAAAAAAAATGTTTATTTTTTATTCTATATGAAAGTTTGATGTATAAATGTGTATTCAATTATTGGATATTTAAAATTGTGATGGAAGAAAACAGATATGTGTTCATGATGTTGTTTGTAACAGTATATAACAGCACATCGTCGGAACTCCTGGTATAGTCTGGTTTTATTGACCTGTCAATTATGAATACATTATAGCACTCAATACAATTTCTGTTCTGTCCTTTTAGTTTTAGAGATTTAATATGGAGTATATAACTAATGTTTTGGAAGATAAAACCAGCTTAATGCATTGGCTTTGTCACATCCACAACAGCATAGTCGGTTAAGTAAGTGTCTGATATTTAAGAGATCGGTGGTTCGATCCCTTCTGAAGCCATTGTTTTTTTCCTATTCTTTTTTTACATTTTTTAAAGTGCTTGCATAATTGTCTTCACGGATATAAAGCAACTTAGAAACACTGTTTTTCTCGTTTTGTATCATTGAAATGGCATTTATAGATTTTAATTCGAATGAATATTAAAACAATGATATTTAAAATGAGTATGGACTTTACCAAAATAAGAGCAAAACATATTAAAACATAACAATTAATAAATTAACAATCATAGCTTCAATAACGCTGAAAATATAAATGAGACTACAAGGTCTCGATCTTACAACATATTTAGGGCATTTAGAAATTATTAATCAGAAGTTTACCCTATTCCGCTGTAATGCGTACAATTACTACACGAAGACAAATTAAATTAGATCACATCTTACTGCGCACATCTTACTGAATGTACCGTCAATCTATCGTAGATTAATAAATTTTGGCATTGACCGTATAATTATATTGTATGCAATTGGCAGATTAATGAAATCAAACAATATGGTTCCAGTCAAATAATCCTTTTTAAATACCGTGGACGAAATATATGTTTAAACATATCACTTTAACACATTTTCTTCCAAGAATGGATCTCTGTTTAACATGAACAACATGTTACCGTAACAAAATTTGGACACAAGTTAGATTTAATATTTTGTGTGACCACCCCGACCAGCTAAAACAGCATGGATTCTCCTCGGCACACTTCTAAAAAGCCTTTGGCTCCTTTTAGCAGTCATGACATTCCAGCATTCCCTGACATTTGCTGCAAAATCTTGCATGTTACGATGCTGCTTGTGCTTTAGACAGATGTTACTGATGTTATGCCACATATTTTTAATTGGATTAAAGACTGGTGACTGAGGGGGCAGTTTTCCAGGCACCGAACCCCATCAGTAGTATGACAGGTTTTCACAATCTTGGCTCTGTGATATGGTGTACCATCAAGCACTAACACCAGATGGTTTCCCAGAATTTTCTTAGCTCAGGTACAGTTTTCTTCGGTGTTAAAGGCACCCCATAATCATCATCCTGTCTTGCCTCTGTGTAGAAGCTCTGGGTCGATCAGATCTTGGTCTGTCCTCGTGATTTCCCGTGACTTCAGCTAGATCGTTGGACAATCTTGTACACTATCTACCTATATAATATAAAAGGAAAAAAGTGTGTCAAAGGCATGTAAAATCATATTGTATTACAGTAAATAATAGGAAATTTAATTCGAAAATTAATTTATGTAAATGCATAAAAAGCAGCTATCGTTACAATTCTCAGACGTTGCGGATTTCAATAGCTAAGCAACACATCGGATTCTGTCTTCGAAAATAACTGTAGGTAAACGAGAAGTTTTGACATAGTTACTGATGCCATTGATTTGTGGTGACAAAAGCTCATTTTTTTGTATTTCTGATTTAATATTAATTCAATTTGCCAAAACCATTTAAATATACCGATTTTTTTTTATAATTGACTACAGATTTTGTCCGTGGAAACGTACAGACGGTATCAACATCTAGAGAATTATTCAGTTTGCTTCAAAATTCCATATACTTTGAGGAAAATGAATATGTGTTTATACAGTTCAAAGAGGTTTTCAAACAAATCAAGCGGCCTGATTTAGTACAAAGTTTCTTTTTTTTTATGTGTCACTTGTACTTGAACAGTCCATTTGTCAGAATTGTGTGTCAACAAATCATAAAGTTCGAACAATTTTTCGGAGATGGTTCGATACAAATCATCTGTCTTGTTCATTGATAAGCTCTTCTTAGTCATTAAAGATAGTGATAACTGCCTGTTTTATCACGACTTTGGCCTTGATGTTAAAGATTTTCGAGGTCAGAATCCAGAAATTCTTGCGAAATTGTAGTTGTAGTAGTCAGTGAAAACGTATGTCAGTTACATTAATTTCACATTATATAATTTGGTTAATTTGTTTTTGTAATCAAATATTTTAAAAAGTTTAAACGCAAGTAATAGTAAACGATATAATTTATGGCTGTAAATATGTGGCTTAAAATACATGTGATATTGTTCAAAACGTTTAGATATCCATGCAAGTTTGGAGGACAAGCAAAAAGCAAATGAGATACTAGTCTCTCAGAGAGATGAGGGTGCATTTCAGAAGCAAACTGAAGAATCGCAACGTTAAAAAAAGGAATGCAGTCTAGTCTAAAAGAAAGTTTACAAGTTTTCCCTCTAACACCTGTCAACGATAAGATTTAATATAAATTAACTGATCAATTTAACCAACCCAAAACATGTGATGCTTCCTTTAATAACAATTATAATAAATAATTAATGTGTATCATCTGTAAAGACTGTAAATCTGTAACTGCGTACTTGTAGATATACATGTATTATGACTATCAAACACGTATTGTTATACATGTACGTAACAGTATATTCAATTGCTATACATGTACACTGATAACTTCTTTTAATAGTACTATAGTCACTATGTGTGTATTGAGATTTTTTTATCTTTAATATGATAAATCAGACGTTGATTTATAAATGGGTTTGTTGCAATAACATTTTGTAAATTATGCGTTTACCGCATGCGTACAACTAAACCAAACATACAGTGCGCATGACCGTGTAGTTTTGGTATTAGTCATGGTATAAGCCTATGACATTATTTTTCTTCAGAAATGGTAAACCTTTGTTTTCAGCCAATAGTCCTTTAAAATCACATATTATACAAACCTTGAATAGAGCGAATCATAAACGTATCAAATGTAAACAAATTAAAAATAATTTATACTATGTAATTGTACAAAACTAAAAGACTTCTGAAATAGCATTAACGTCGTCAATTCTAAACACATGCTTTCACTTACAAACATTCATTTTATATATGTGATTCCTTCTTTTTGAACTGTAAGCGATAATTTGATGAACTTTGTCCGAGTTGTGCTATTTGACCAATTGGAGAGTCATTTTATAATTGTGATCTATGATGATCGACATGACAAAAATACTCATATTAATTTAGATTAGATAAGTTGTCCTTTTTACATTAAACATATTTGTTATAAGACAGTGTGACATTTAGTGCACGTCTAGGTAAATTTTTTTCAATAAGAAATGAATGCATATATTTTAATGATTACATATAATGTGGACAAATATTTGCAGTAATATATTTTACTTTGAAAATTGTTTTAGAAACATTATTACTTACATATATAAAATTTCACTTAAGTGTGGTAACAACCTTAATTATAACATACAGGATCTTTAAAGTTATTAGATAATTGTCTGTATTAGACTTTTTATAGACATATAGATAAACAGTTTTGCTGGGTCGGGTGGGGGCTGCGTTCATTGAACGCCGCCTTTCCTTGATGATCTTGTTTATCATATTTTGTAAAAGTGTATAATTAATGATATTGTAACTTTCAGACAATCTTCACAATTATGAATTGTTTATTAAACACATTTTAGTGTACCTCGGAAATATTAATATATAAATGTAAAACGTCTATTATTGTGTTTTGCTTTATTTCGATTATTTCATATAATTTAATTTATATGTATTATGTGATAGAATAAAACCAGATTATTTTGTTGTATGTTTTGTTTTAAAAACGATTCGATCTTTAGTCAAATATTTCTTTTCGGGTCTCTTATTTTAATATAAAATTCATTTTTGTTCTTCATTTATTTAACATATCTGCTTTATTCGTTTAAAAAGCAGTTTTCAAAATAGACACATATATTGATCTGAAAACATTAAATCGAAGTGAGAAAGAGTTATGATTTTTGCTTCTGTACTTGTTTTGTTTTATTTGACCCCCAAGACCAGCAATTTTTGTTGCAATGGGATCAAATTGTCAACAATCGGTCAATTCTTTAGGTAGAACGGATCAACTTCTAATTAAATGTATAACCATTCGACTGTAGACATAGTTCCAATTATTTTTCATCTTACATTTATCATTCGAATACATATGCGTGTCTGAGACGTAAGGACTTACCAATTTATGGTACTGAACAGATTTAAAATGAATTGAAATAGATATAACAGCTGATTAGTGATACACTTTTTTCGTTTGGCGTCCGAAAAGGTGACATTGGTACAAATGAGTCACAAAATATTGTATTTACACATATATATAAACATATCATACATATTGTCACAATCGACTTAATTATACCAATAATCTTCTAAAAATAGATTAACTTGTTATATCAGTAAGGTTAATGCTAGATAACAGGCTATAAATAGCATGATAAAATTACATCTTCCGTCAGCTTTAAATGATAACATGTTGACGTCATAATGTAACAGATATTGTTGTTTCGGATTAAAATTTACAAATTCACAATTTTCATTAACCTATGTTTTAGCTTTTTAGATAACAATAGTAACTGTTTTCAAGTTAAATTTCTAAAAATTTTGTGTTACATTCTTGAGATGAGTTTTTCACAAAAAATACCACCGGAATGGACCTTCAACTGTTTCCTTGATGAAGTCGTTTGTAATTTAGATCAAAACCACGAAACGTTTTTGAGACTAAAACGGAACCTTGAAGGTAGGTAGTTTCTTATTTAGTACCATATTTTAGAATACATGTGCATGTATTACATGTTCATTGATAATAATAATATTCTCCCCACGTTTCTGATTGAACAGAATACATTATGTATAAATCTTTCATCTTTGAATTATGACACTCTTGTTATAGAGGATTTATATTTTAAAATGTTTAAAAGGTTTTCAACATTTTTTTTTCTATTTTAGAACAGAATTAATTATCCATAATACTTTCGATTTAGACCATTAGTAAATTTGAATATTGGAAACAAAATTAAACAAAACAAAAAATCAACAATGAAAGTAATAATATTCTAAAAATAAGCAAACGCCATTATATAGAGTTTTAAATATATATATATATATTTATATATATATGTTTTAAAAATCATTGTATATATGTATATATTTTACATTCATAGGGTATTTCATCTTGTTAGATAATTGTTTACGAGATGCCAAAACAGCAGACGACCTGTTCGAAAAGCTAAAGGACAAACGACTTCTGACCAGATATAATATTGACTTCCTCCATTACATTTTACATGAACTAGGGGATGTAGATATTTTGATGCAGTTAATGACAAGGAAGAAACTCTTCAGCACGGAGATAGGTTTTCAGAGTCCTGCAGAAGACGCACCAGGTACTAAATCACGGGGGAGAATCACGCCGTTTGTTACCAAAACAAACAAGATGGCGGATGCAGCCAAAAGTAGGTTTTTCCCGTTTTTCTCTTAAATTTGTGATGTTCTTGTGTAAAGGTATATATAAAAGCCTTCTCCACTATTTTCCTGGTACACAGGATTTTATTTCGTGATGTTTCGTCCCTTACTTCATCTGAAATGCGCGTCACCTGATTCGAAGTGAGAGAATTTTTCACCGGTTTGATCATGGTAACGTAAGGCTTCTCCTCTAAAATTCAGTGTTTCGTTTACATATATGTATATTTACTGAAACCACTGACTTTAAAAAGTTGTAATATATCGCCATCTAAGCATTCATACCCATTCTGGCTAGAATAATATCGCTGAAAATTAATATCGGGGCATTTTCTGGAAATGATAACGTATGGCGCACAAAATATCAATGATAACGTACGGCGCATTTTTTTCTGATTAATTGATTTTCTATATAATAGAAAAGTTATGTTTACCAGACATAAAAGAATGTGTAGAACCAAATAAAGAAACTGAAATAAATAATATTAGTGCACAGCTTTTTTTGTCGTCCAATGTAAACGCTGTATTTCTTTAAAATTCTTTGTGTAAATTTTCACCACGGTCTTTCAAATAGAATGGTCCGGAAACGCGCTATGTAAACCCTTCTCGCTACAATTAAACATGTCTCGGTATAACTCGATATAGTTTGATATACGCAAATTATGTAAGTGTTCAAGAAAAGGTCGAAAATTAAATACAAGAGCAAAAATAAAAAAAAATAACTACATGTTATTAAAAAAACCCTGTAAACTTATAAACAAAGGAAAAATATTTCAGAAAATAATGTTTTTAAGCCATATATGTTGAAAATCATTGCTTGCTTGTTCTATTTGAAAGATCCTGTTTTCACAGAAGAACACAAGTCAATGATGATCATAGCAGCCTTCTGTTTTTTATAGTGCTACATAGAACCGCGTTCGTAAAAATGGACAAGTAGGCCTATAGTGACGAAATAAAGTAAATATTAATGAAGCCAAATACAGCTTGACACTAAGTATGTTTGTATTCATCCGTAGCTGTTCTACAGAAATAAGAAACATTCTCCTGTCGCTTTAATCACTCCCGTTCTGTAGAACAGCACGGATGAACACTAACATATATTTCGTAAATACTAGTTTAATACAAGTGTAATAATAATAAACAGAAATAAATAAGAAAATTCTAATGTCTCTCTTTATTGTTTTAATTGGGGCGTCTGTGGGAAGAAACGCCAGAATATGATAGGCAAATTCTTGCATTCCTTTCATTTACAATTATGTAATCCGCAATTGATACGACGGGACCTTCAATTTTTTAGGATATGTGTATAAACATATGGTAATTGCGTTTATGTTTTAAAAATCAATGTATATACAACAATTTTGCATTAATGGTTCATGAAATGCATGTTTTTGTATGTATGTACATGTATATGTGTGTATGTATGAGTATATGTATATACAAGAGACCTATAAGTTAGTAAGTTTAAAGATCAATTTTGATATGAAAATGATCATTTTGTAACTACTTAAAAAAAATTTGGCTGGTATTTACTTTATCAAACAAAATTGATCTTCTCCAAACTTTTTCATGATTTTTGATATTATGTATACATGTATATGTTTATGGCATAAACTGTTTGTTATTGTGCATGTTTCATGTCCTCATCGGCTTTAAAGCATATTGGAATAAAATAAAATGTTGACTGTCTGCTATAATAAAAAAAAACTGTAAGGCTATGTTGCGCAAATATATCTCACTTCATAGTGGCACAACGTCACACAATGGTAGCGTTCCAATATTAACCGCCCGTCAAATAAACAGAAAATTTCTTATTTACTAAATTTATTTAAGTTTTTCGCATGGCATTATTTTCTCATCAATAACTCAATATAGAACAAACACTTATTCATTATTCTCTGTTATGTATTTTCTTTCAATGAGCGACCAGATTGAATAAACACAGGCTAATCTCATCTGGATGCAAGCTTGTCGCAATCACTTTTCGTTTTGTTTATGTTTGATGCGGTTGAAATATTAAGAATTCCTTATTTAAAATTTGTTAGGAATGATTTTAGACTTTTCCTTTGGAAAAGAAAATATATCAAGCCGTCCGTATCTTTTAACATTTTTGCTATGCTGAATGCCTTTCTTCTTTCTGATAAGGGGGTCAGTTATCGCACTGGCGAAATTTAATGTTAAGACAACAATACACAAATGTTTCCTGAAAGTGGGCTTTTCTTTCCATTCTTCATTTTGTACAAAATATTCTCAAACTATACACATGTGTTTTAATTGGTATATTAACGGCGAATATCTATTATGCTACCAGCTAGAATGATATCTATCATTTCCTACATACAAATAATTCACCCGCTGACTGTACAAATGGAAATTCACCAAGTAGAAAAATGCGCCGTAGGTTATCATTGATATTTTGTGCGCCATACGTTATCATTTCCAGAAAATGCCCCGATATTAATATTTACAGCGGTAAATCTAGCCAGAATGGGTATGGATGCTTACTTGAAAACATATTACAACTTTTTAAAGTCAGTGGTTTCAGTTAATATACATATATATAAAAGAAACAGTGGTTTTTAGAAAAGAAACCGTACGTTACCATGATCAATCGGGTGGAAAATTCGCTCGTTCGAATCTGGTGACGCGCATTTCAGATGAAGTACGGGACGAAACATCATGAAATAAAATCATGTGTACCAGGAAAATTGTGGAGAAGGTTATTATATGTAGAACATCACGAATATCAGAAAAGAAAAGGAAAAACTTACTTATGGGCTGCATCCGCCATCTTGTTTGTTTTGGTAACGAACGGCGTGATTCTCCCCCTTGTAAATGTTTAAAAGCCAAAACTTACCTCTCACTTATTTTTGCTTTAAAAAAATATGAGTGTCCCATGACCGATTATGGGGTCAATATCAGAATTTTATTTTGCCTGCATTTAGATACCCATAATCACAATACGTCCGAGTTTGGCAGTATATTTATCTGTAAATTCTGCATATTGCACTACTTATCAAGAGATACAGAAGCAACAGATGGTTCAGGCAATTGGCCAATGAGTAATTCTTGGAAGCAACAGGACGCTAAAAATAAAAACAAGTCTTTGAGAAATAGAAATATAAAGTAAATCTATAATGGTATGACAAACTTACAAAGATGTTCAATTTTTTTGGATACGTATATATACTTTAACACACGGATGTAATCGAGCAGCGTTTGCTTGTGCACTCAACAGGAAAGAAATGCGAATTGATAGGGATTATTGGGATGTCCCATCTCACCAGGTCAAACACCACTATATTTTGGTAGGGGCAATTACCATATAATTATACAAATAAAAATATTTCAGTGGCTATAAAGAGCGTTTAAACTTCTACCATTGACTTATAATCCTATTCAATTTCAGAGAGAGGCTTTGAACATATCACAACATTTATGCAAAAGGAAAATGCCAGCACTTTTGACATGGCGATGCTATATGATTTTAAAGCAAACTTTTCGTCATTTCTAATGATACCATTAGCAAAGAGCTTTATCATAGGGATAGAACCTTATGATAACGGCCTTAAAATAACATTTGGGATGCCAGAGATGTACGTTCATGTTTTTGAAAAATGGACGAGTGAAAATTCTTGCGATGAGGTATTGAAAAGTCTTCACATAGAAACAATACTGACGAGAAACCAAGTATTCCTAATTAAAGGTATACTTGATTGTTGTTTTTTTTCTGCCTAATGATTTAATAACTAATAAAAAATATTTCTGTCGATTTCCACATAAAATCCATATGTGTTTTAAGCTATCTTTATAAGCAAAGTACATGTATAATATTGTACAGATAATTAAAACCGAGAAGTCAACAGTTTACTAAACCTGCTTGACTTCTGGCATTTTTTTTAGTAAATTCCATCAATTTAATGAACATTTCATATGATGTCATTCTAGTCGTTCTGTTTATCTAGTTATATTAGAAACACTGTTTCTCTATGTGCATTTATACGTGAAGCATGTGAAAGGGGCATAAGATTTAAGCTAGTACTGTTAATGTGTATCGCGTTTTGCTATATTGTCAGTATATACATTTTCATAATGTGCATTATTTTCAGGTCAGGAAGACAAAACGCCCGAAGAGGAAAGTCGATTAAAAGGCATTTCAGCTTTATACAACGACATTCAAGAGCGAACTAAAGATTTAAATCGTGCCGAAGAATTTATGCAAAAACAGATTGACCAACTTGGGAAAATCGGATGTTTACCGGATCGTCTGCTGAAGTTACACACAAAATCTGGGATGTCTGTTACTTTATGGAAAACTCTTGTAAAAACTCGGAACGGAAAACTGGCGTCTCATTATATTCCGCTGCAAAATCATATTGAACTTGAAAAACAGTCCTTACATTCCAAAATAGTTAGAATTTATCCACATATCAAAGAACCGTTCTGTGGTAAAAAAAACTAAATAAGACTTAAACTGTTGTCTTAACCTTATGCCAGTTAACATCTTAAGGTCGTTTGTATGCATTGTCTCAACTTATTATATCAATGTATCAGTTTAAATAAAGTGAATCTACAATAAAATCTGATCATTTTTAGGTATGTCATTGAGATGAAAATATTTTGAAATAAAAGCAATTCCGTTGCATAAGAAACATATTATTTATTAAAATTTAAGGAAAATCATCGACAGTTTTAATTTTTGCTCTTTGGTCTTAGGTTATAAGAAAATAAGAATAAAGATCAACAAGGCAAAACTATGATAAGCAAGATCAACAAGGAAAGGCGGCGTTCAATGAACGTAACCCCCATATGACCCAGCAACAAGAACCAGTGTTCAGAAGGCAACGTTCACAGGACGCAGCCCCCGACACACCCAAGTAGGGCACCCAGAAGGCACCAAACCAAAACCTGGAGTGGAGATAAGGGCGCGGTGAAAGGAGAGGGGCATGTAATGTGTGAAATGATATAAACTGAAACTAAAACGGGTCCATATGGGAATTACAGGGATAAGGGCTATAAGGGTGAAAAGGGGAGGGTGTCAAGAAATAGGAGGGGTGTGAGAAATGCCTACCGTAAACAACAATCCAACAACGCAGACATCACAAAACATGTAAACATTCAAAAACAAGTAACAATACAGACATGAAAAACAGTAAATGAACACAGAGGGGTACCGCCTTGGAACGGTCAGTGGTAGTTAAACCACTTGGGAGTTTGAACCGGTTTTAGGCGCGCCAAACCTCACTCTTAGCCCCAATATGTTCCTGAACAATGGTCATGGTTACATTAGATCTAGACGAAATAGATAAAACACGTAAAAATTATGTAAATATGTAGAAAAAGGTACAGCCTAATGACCATTACCAAAGTACTCGATGCCTTAAAGGATGGCAGAGCAACAAGAGAATCACATAAAAGGGCCCGACGAAGCAAGACAGAAGACGAACATTAAGATAATTCAGTCCCAAAGGGCTTTAACAACTGTCCATCATAGAGTCTCCCACTAAGTCCGTCAGATGTAATTAAAAGAGGAAAGCGTAACACCAAGCATGCGGTATGCCTTAAAATAATTGGGTCATAACCTCTTTTAATAAATCGTTTGATAATTTTAGTGCTTGAAATATAAACAATATATACATATATATATTCTCAAAAACACCACCCATGAAGCACGGATGTTAGCGTCATTTTAACTTTCATCCTAAATTATCTGGATCTGAAAGTGATCAGTCTTTGCCACTAAAATAGAGCCAGGCAGACAAACGTGTCGGTGCAGTCTGACCAAGCTCTATATTTTTGGCTGACTACCTTTACTGTCGCCTCTACAAAGAAGTGGCGACATATCGAGATACCCTACCCGTCATCTTTTTGTCCGTCTGTTTGCCTTAATAATATTTGGCCGAGTTATGGTCCTTGAATAAAGAGGTGTTTTTGTATTGCCAGCTACGCAGAAGCTTTATGTACAACTTCTCAGAAAGCTGGTGGTGCAATTTCAACCACACAGAAATTATCAATACTAATGATTTTGGGCTGAGTTATGGCTCATGAATAACAAACGCGTTATACCCTGTCAATAATGATTTTTGTTTCTTCTGCTACACAGTCGCGTCAACATGCAGTTCGTTATCATGATGCGCTACATGTTATCAATGATCGCTCGTGTTTTATCTCGATATACACAAACTTGATATCAGATAGTTCAAAAAGTGGAACCTGAAGAACTCAATTTGAGAAAATCAACAGGTAAACAGTCGACTGTTATGAAATAACAAAAATGACTTAGCTGAACACTATGCATACACGTATGAATTTGAACAAATATGTTTTAATCAAATAGAATTATAATAAAAAAACCAACAATACTTATATTCTCATTTGTACACCGTTCACTTTTACCATACAAGGCAATTTATTAAATTATGTACTTTTTGCCAATTTCTGTCAAGAGCCTCGGTTGGAGTAGGACTCGCCTTCAGCGATAGTTCTAGTTATTACTATTATTATGCCCCCACTTCAAAGAAGAGGGGGTATATTGCTTTGCACTTGTCGGTCCGTCGGTCCGTAGACCAAATGGTTTCCGAGTGATAACTAAAGAACGCTTAGGCCTAGGAACTTCAAACTTGGTATGGTGATTAGTCATGACCAGCAGACAACCCCTATTGATTTTGGGGTCAAGGGTCAAAGGTCAAGGTCACATTGGGCTTGTAGGTAAAAACGGTTTCCGATCAATAACTAAAGAATGCTTAGGCCTAGGAACTTCAAACTTAGTATGATCATTGGTCATGACCAGCAGACAAACCCTATTGATTTTGGGGTCAAGGGGTCAAAGGTCAAGGTCACATTGGGCTTGTAGGTAAAAACGGTTTCCGATCAATAACTAAAGAACCTTTAGGCCTAGGAACCTCAAACTTGGTATGATGATTGGTCATGACCAGCAAATGACCTTTTTGATTTAGGGGTCAAATGTCAGGGTCACATTGACCTTGTAGGTGAAAACAGTTTCCAATCAATAACTTAAGAACGCTTAGGCCCAGAAACTTCAAACTTAGTATGATGTTTGGTCATGACCAGCAGAGGACCCCTATTGATTTTTGGATCAAGGGTCAAAGGTCAAGGTCACGTTGACCTTGTAGGTAAAAACGATTTCTGCTCAATAACTAAAGAATGCATAAGCCTAGGAACTTCAAACTTGTTATGATGATTGGTCATGACCAGTAGATGACCCCTATTGATTTTGGGGTCAAAGGGTCAATGTCATATTGACCTTGTACTTAATGACGGTTTGTGACCAATAACTCAACAACTCAAGTTGCCTTGGTTGATATTTTTATATTAAAATAAAAATGCTTTTGTATACACATTTGAAGGTCTTATGTAATATAACAACTTGGCTGTCATTAATGAGGCATACATGATTCATAAAATTTATGCATATATTATTTGTAAGATTTGTAATAACTTAAATTGCTGCACACAACCTATGGGGTCACAATAATTATTACCTTGTGACTAGTCATGACCTGTAGATACTAGATAACCCTTATTAATTGTTTGTTCACTGGGTCAGAAGTCATGCATAATAACCTGATCATATGACTAATTGGCTGCCGATAGGGGGCATACATGTTTTACAAACATATCTTGTTCTTATTACATTGAAAATGAAATTATGTCAATAATTTATCTAGGGAAGTCCCCCTTCATCTATAAATATATAGCATGTACATTACATTATTTTCGTTGTTGATAAATATGTAGATATACTGACTGATATGACAGCCGTCAAATTCCATTATTTCGTTATAGATAATTAAAATACATGTATATTTTATCTTGAAGTTGTAATGAACGTATTACTAGCGACAAGTTTAGCGCTGTTCCTAGCGTGAAGTCTTTTATATGTTATAATTAAACATACGAGGTATGATCAAAAAGTTCTCGGCCCTATAAACTTCTAGCCACTACACTGACATTTACAAACGATACGTCGATACCAATATTTTATTAAAGATTACTGCCCGGGTTATACTAAACACACTTTGATCAGTAGAGGAGTGTGTCATTTAGACCAAATGGAGACAGTTGAAATCTGAGCCGTCATTAAGTACCTCTGTAAGAAAGTGATGTCCCACAAGGAAATCCACGAATACTTCATGGATACACTTGGGAAGTTGTCCCCTTCCTATAGCACTGTGAAAAAATGGGCTGCTGAATTTAAGAGGGGCAGGGAGAGCATTGAAGATGATGAGCGGCCAAAAGAGGCCACCAAATATATAAAATTGCCAAAGCTGTGTACGATCTGGTCATGTACGACAGAATGTAAGACCTGCGAAGCATTGCTAGGGAAGTGGGTATAAGCTTGGTTCAGTTCAGGCAATTCTGACTGATGTCTATGGCATGTCAAAGGTTTCTACTAGATGGGTCCCCAGACAGTAATGACTGATGACCAGAAACGGACCAGGCTTGACATTTCAAGATATCTTTTGTCTCGCTACGAGGATGAACCTGATTTTATCTACCGGATCGTAACTCAGGATGAAACATGGGTCCATCACTTCGATCCAGAATCCAAAAAACAGAGCAGAGCAGTTGAAGCACCCTGGCTTACCCAATCCGAAGAAATTCAAGAGGGTGCCATCAGCAGGGAAGATTATGATTTTTTTGGGATAGTCGGGGGATAATCATGATTGACGATCTTGAGCAAGGTCATACCATGAACGTACCATGTACATACTATGCAGACGAATTGAAACGTCTGCGTCAAGAAATCTCGTGTAAAAGGAGGGGCAAACGGACTCAAGGCGTTCTGCTCCTACACGACAATGCGCCAGCTCACACATCCCAAGTTGAGATGGCTGCTGCAACTGACTGCGGCTTTGAAATTCTTCCCCATCCCCCATATTCTCCGGACTTGGCCTCTTCTGACTTCTACCTGTTTCCAAAACTGAAAACCAAGCTTCGTGGTTAACGTTTTGGAAGCAATGAAGGTGTCATGGAGGCGGTCGATGAGTTCTTTGAGAACCAAAAAAGAGAGTTCTATTTTGAAGGGTTAAACAAGTTGGAGCACAGGTGGGCAAAGTGCATTGAAGTAGAGGACGATTATATTGAAAAGTAAGATCATTAGTTGGGTTCCCTGACTATCGGGAGTACATCGGACCAAGAACATTTTGATCTGCCCTCGTATTGTACGAAACAGAATACTTAATTTCTTAGAATTTTTATGAGGGATTCCAATTGATACAAATATATCTAACACGCACACGTGACACAATCTCTCTCTCTCTCTCTCTCTCTCTCTCTCTATATATATATATATATATATATATAGGTTTATAACGTACATTGATGTGTTATACAAGCGTATGATTACTTGTATCGACTCTCGGATTTATCTGAAAAATGAAAAAAGAATATGGCTAAGAGAGACAATCATAACTTGTCTCTTCACAGTTTGTTGGAACCAGTATGTCAAAGCAATATTAGCGATAAAGAGTTTCAAATTATTAAACGAAAGATTAAAGGTAATATATGGGACATTATTATTTGCAGTATTCATGTTGGGAATTTCTAAAATCATTTTTGGCGACTTTGCTATTGCTGATATTAAAATGTGTTGTATGCCGGTTTCTTTTAATGTATATGTGTAACTATTTTAACTATCGCTTAATTTGGCAGTCATCTTAATATCAAATTTGGTTAGTATATTCGGTTACAAATTTAAAAGAAAACGTGAACTGATACATGAAATCTTCTGTAATGTATTGACCATACAACGATATTAAAAATTGATATAACCAGAAGTTTGGTTTTGTTTAAAAAGCAGAGGGATGAAAAGTAAAAGTTTTGCAGAATTTTTTTATTAGTTTTCATTTGCGTTCATCTCATTTATTGATCAACGAAAGTGTTCGAGACGGCATGGACCTGACGTAACACAATATAGAATTGGGCTTGAATGTTCCACTTAAAACTTCAAGCATCTAAACGCAAAACACATTGATAAAAGACACAATTCTGCAGATTCTATTGTTCATATCGAGCTTTCAATATGTAAACAAAGTTCTAATGATATTCAAATTTCAATTAAATGTAAACTGTCGGTGGTCAATACATTTCTGATAATGTTGGTGCCAAATATATGAATAATCTGCGTAAATGAGGACACAAATTTTCCCTATAATCAAATTCTCACTTTTTTGCAACTATTTAACTTAAGTCACTGATATTTAAATGAGATATAACAAAATTATAGCGTTGATTGATTTCTCTTTAAGAATTGACTACAGATTTTGTCCATGGAAATGTGCAGGCGGTATCAACACCTAGAGAATTATTCAGTTTGCTCCAAAAGCACAAATACTTTGAGGAAAGTGCATATGTGTTCATACAATTCCAAGAGGTTTTCAAACAAATCAAGCGGCCTGATTTAGTCCAAATTGTCAGTGATTATTGTGCAGGCAATGGAAAAGGGCTTTATATTCAACGAAATAAAGGTACCTTTTATTTCTTAAGTATAATTGATATTAAAGATTAAAATTTTATGAATATTTTATTAACACTGTATCATTTAATTATTTAGAAAAATAATGTAGTGATTTTTATACATGTAGTTTATAACTGCATGAAACACCTTGAAACTAAAGTAATCACTATACATATAAATCGAGACTACATTTTTCATTTTCATTAAAAAGTGGCATTGTGCTCATAAATGAATGATTGTACTCATGAACTAGTCAAATATTTCCAAAGATTGACCAATAATTGATAACAAAAAATGTTTAGGATAAAATGAAACTACCTTAATTATATAAAAACTGCCTCACTCTGCCCTTTTAATGTTACCGATACATTCCGAACGATATTATGTCCATGGGTCACATGGATCATTAATTATTATTGCAAAGTAAAAATTTAATTGTAAGTATGAATTAATTTTGTCTTTTACTTAATCTCTCGACAATTAAACATCGATGGCATAATGCCTTTCAACAGAAACTCTATTGTTTTTCAGTTCTTGATAAGGAAACTCATACATGTGTCTGTGTATTATTTTGTCGTTGTTTTTGTTTGTTTGTTTATTTATTTAATTATATATTTTATTTTTTAATTTGTCAATTGTACTTAAACAGATGACAGTCCATTTGTTAGAATTGTGTGTCAACAAAGCATAAACTCCAAACAATGTTTAAATATTGTGCAATACGTATCCCCTCTCCTGTCCGTGGACAAGCTTTTCTTAGTCATTGATGGAAATGATAACCGCCTATTTTATCACGACGGTGCCCTTGTTGTAAAAGAATTTCAAGGTCAGTATGAAGAAATTCTAGCGAAATTGAAAATGTATATCAGTTACATTAATTTAATATTAGATAATTTGGTTAGCATGTAATGTAATAATTTAATAAGTTAAAACAAGTTTTGTTGTAAAAGTAATTATTATAGTAAACAGTACAATTAATGACTGTAAACATGTGGGTTAAAATACATTTTTATTTTATTAAAACGTTTAGATATCCGTGCAAGTTTGGAGGGCAAACCAAAAACCGATAAGATGAACTTCAGAAACATATTGAAGAATTGCAAAGTGAAAATGGTGAGTTAAAAAAAACAGGTCGTTAATGCAGTCTGCAGAAAAGTTTACAAGTCTACAACGATAGGAGTAATACAACTGATCAATTAACCAACCCAAAACATTGATTTTTCTTTTATTAAATGATTATAACAAATAAATAATGTTTATCATTTGTAAAGGCTACATATGATGACCAATACACTTCTTATCGATTATAAATGTACGGCTTTTTTTTTGTTATCTAATCAAAATATTACATTCAATTGTTATACATGTGCACTGTTATCTAAGTAACCTAGTCACCTAGTCTAGTCACCTATGCATGTATTAAGATTTTTTTATTATCTTTAAACCCTTTGACCTGAATAATGTGTAACGATATGATAATTCAGACTATGATTTATTAATGGGTATATAGCAATAATATTTAAGTATTTATGTATTTAAGTAAAATATGTATTAACCGCATGTGTAAATTTTATTCAATCACAGACTTTGAACAGAAATTGTATGCACGGCGCCTTAATTTTGATATTTATCATGGTATAAGCTTAAGACATGATTTTTTATGAAAATAATTTTAAACCTTTTGTTTTCAGTTATAAGTCCTTTAAAACACATATAAGAACCTTGAGTAAACATTAAATATATTAAAAGTTAATTGTACAAAACTAAAAGACTTCTAAAATTAGATTAACGTCATCAGTTTTAAACACATGCTTTCACTTACAAAAATTCATTTCATATATGTGAATCTTTCTTTTTTTAATCGTTGATATGAACCATTCAGTCTAAAAGTATGTTCGTATTATATGTTTATTTTTAGGGGTTATCTTAAACGTGGTATTGACAGAGTAGAAACCGACAGTAACGGTATATTATGGATGAAATTAAGAAGGGAATTTTTTAACAATGAACATGATATTTTGTGTGTTTTTTGTATATACCTCCGCCGAGTAACTCAATTTATTATGATATGCATGATACTGGTTTCTTTGGAACTCTCGAAATTGGTGTAAGAAAATATTCAGATTACGGTAAAATATCGATTTTTGGTGATCTTAATGCACGATGTGGAAATAAATCCGATGTATTAGATACGAGCAGTAATTTTAACCGCTATATTTATTTTATTGAAGACAGCGAAAATAATAAGATTTAGTTATACGTTACCCAAACGTAAGTCGTTAGATAACTGTGTAAATTCGTCGGGAAATAAACTTCTCGATTTATGTTTGAGTACTGATCACAAAATAGTGAATGGGAGATTAGGTTATGACGCAAATATGGGAAATTTTACATTTTTGTCTAATTTTGGCAAAAGTTTAATCGATTATGCTATTTTATCGCAAGAGTTGTTTCCCTTTGTTAGTAATTTCACTGTACATGATTTGTATACATTTTCGCATTATAAACCAATACAATTAGACTTTAGTTTTAAATGTAACAATAATTCTAATGTTAACGACGATATAAATATTGATGTAGTAAAATGGGACAGTGATGATGAAGGAAAAATAAATGTTTATAAAGAATCAATTGAAAATGAAATTATGAATATTGATTTAATTCTGAATGATATTATAGCCAATAACATTGAACTTAATAATGGAATTGAGATAATGACTGAAGTATTGTACTGCAAAATATTTAAAGGTTTGGCGAGACGAAATGTATAAGAAATAATTGACGTAAAACAAAAAGGAAATATGAAAGTGTGTGGTATAATCAGGAGTGCGAGGCTGCTAGAAGAGACTTAAAACATGCAAATAAAAATTACACTAAGCATAAAACTAACCAAAATATTGAAATACTTATTACTAAAAGGCGCATATATCGAATAGCAAAAAGACGAGCACGCCCTAAATATAATCTAAACCAAAAAAAGGAAATGGCTTCCTTAGCTTCAAAACAACCTCAGAAATTTTGGAAAGAAATCAAAAGGCTCCGAAAAAAATGTAGTAAGAATGAAATATCATCAGATGAATTTTATGAACACTTCAAAAAATTATATTCTAATGAAGAACTTTTAAAAAACGACTTTGTTGAGGAAAGAATAAATAATATTGATATGGATTCTACCAATATTGTAGAACTTGATGTTAAATTTACAAATGGGGACGGTGTTATGGCAATTTTTTTCTTTAAACAGCGGTAAGAGTGCGGGGGTAGATTCACTTATACCTGAAATTTTTATACATTGTAAAAATATTTTAGCGCCTGTACTTTGTAAATTATTTAATCACATTTTGATAAAGGTGAATACCCGGAATCTTGGTGCAAGTGAATCATAGTTCCTGTGCCCAAAAAAGGGGATAATATTGATGTGAACAATTATAAAGGCAACACTCTGACTAGTGCATTTTCAAAACTATTTTTAATTATGCTAGATTTTCGTTTACGTAAATGGGCTGAAAGGAATCACGTGTTGAACGATTTTCAATTTGGTTTTAGAAATAATAAGAGCACTACTGACTGTATATTTGTTTTGAGTTCTATAATAGATAGGATATCAAAACATGAAAAGAAAAAATGTATGCTGCATTTATAGACTTTAAAAAATGTTTTGACCTTTTGTAAAGACATGGGATTTGGTATAAATGGATTGAAATGGGAGTATCATTGAAAATTGTAAAAATGTTACGTAGTATTTATGCCTGTGGAAAGTCATGTGTAAGAGCAAATGGAAGATTGTCTGATTATTTCGATAGTTATATGGGTTTAAAACAAGGGAAGCCACTCTCACCTCTGTTATTCATATTTTTCGTCAATGATATGCACAGTGACTTGCTTAATGATACTGTTGGCTCTTTCACAAATGACGATATACAAATATTTCTTTTATTATTTGCTGATGACACATTGTTATTTTCTCATTCTAAAGAATTTAAAACATCTTTTAAACAAATTGTATAATTATTGTAACAATTGGGGAATTGTTGTTAATGTACATAAAACTGTTGCTATGACCTTCAAAATCGGTAATCTAAATGATGATTTAGAGGTATATTATAATAATGAACGTCTTAAAGCTGTTAAATCATTTACATATCTTGGTGTTACCTTGTCATCTAACGGGAATTTTTATCAAGCTCAAAAATCTTTATCCAACCAAGCATTAAAAGCATTGTTTTCGTTGAATTCTTTATTTGATTATATTTCCTTGAATGTATCTGAAAAGGTTAGACTTTTCGATACTATGATTTTACCAATTTTGACATATAGATCAGAGGTGTGGGGCTTTCGTAACTCACCGGATATTGCTAAAGTTCACTTAAAATTCTTAAAACAAGTTTTAGGCGTTCGTCCGCAAACATCAACTTCGGCAGTACTTGGTGAATTTGGCAGATTTCCTATGACAGTATATCGCAAAATTCGAATAATTAAATTTTGGTATAGAATTATGAAAGCCCCTGACACTCTACTTTTTAAAATAATGTTTATAAAAGATTCAAATGGTAATATGACTAATTCATGGACAAAAAACGTTATGAAAATGTTGTCTGATTTAGGTTTTGGAAATTTATGGAACAATGTTAATGTTACAAGCATCCAATTAAATAATATTATACAAAGAATTTATGATCAGCAATTACAACAATGGTGTTCTGAGCTTAGTAGTTTTCCTAAATTATGTAGTTACAATTTATTCAAATTTAACTTTATTCAAGAAAAGTACCTAGATGTTGTAAATAACATTAATCAACGTAAAGCCTTATCAAGCTTTAAATGTTCATCCCATAAATTGTTAATAGAAGAAGGAAGATACAGAAATATTGATAGGAATTTACGTATATGCACTAAATGCAATATGAATCAAATAGAAAACGAATATCATTTCTTATTAGTTTGTCCATTCTATAGTGAATTAAGAGGTCAGTGTTTTCCTCGGTATTATTGTCATTGGCCAACCATTAATAATTTATATCAATTATGCAATCTTCGCAAAAGAAAATAATTGTTAATTTAGCTAAGTTTATCTATTGTGCTATGTATAAGAGAAGCTCAAACAGACTTTTTTTGTATGTAGGTATTTGTTTTTATATTAATAATTATATTCTTTATTTTCTTCTGTGACTCATACTGACATTTTGATATTTTGTAGTAGTTATGTTAACTATTTACCATACTTTTCTTATGTTATGTAAATATGTTATAACCGCCACGGTAACTTGGCGATGAACATGTATTTGTTTTCGCCAATAAAATATTTGACTTTACTTGATTATTTTGTATGTTACGTTCTCTAAATAAAGATTTTATCACTATCGTTAAATACTGCAAGACAGATTAGGTACATTAGTAAAAGAAATGTTGCAATTCAATTTGTGTTCGCGTATGAAAGTATTGTCTCCATTTAGAGGTAAATAACAATTTGTGGCCTTTCGTCTGCAATATTGCCTGTGTGAAAAGGTTCTTTAAAGCTTTGTAACACCGCACGTTGGGGTCCAACGCATTTTGGGGTCCGACCCAAAGTGCGATACACTTCACATCGCACTTTGGGGTCCAACGCACTTTGAGGTCAAAATCGAGAAATTGTTCACAAAGTACGTTAATATGCTACATATCAACATATTTTGGGTTCCAGAGGTCTGAATGTGTCATCTGAGTTCTGCTTATATACTGAGAACTGACTTATTTTCGATCTGCGACATTGAAATATTTGAGGTGGAATTCAAGATGGCGCTCGATACTTTGTTTGATGCTTAAGTGATAAAAGTTTCATTAATTTTACCACTTGAAATATCTAAAAATTGTGTTCATATAACAAAGTACTTTAGTACATAAATTGTTGATGTACTCCTAAAATTAAAAGATGCTGCGAAAAATATCCCGTTTTGTCAGTCATAACTTGTTAACTTGTGGTGCCATATTGAGCCCCATTTTCAATATGATGGGGATGAAATAAAATGCAGTTAATATTTCTTTTCCAAAGAACTAAAAATATACTCTATTGCAATGTTCTGTTGAAATATCAAGTTTCTCAATCGGACTGCAAATAGTGATTTTTACAAATATATTATCAAGCTTATCAACAAACTTGAGTTGTTTTTAAAAGCTCAGTAACAACCGTTCGCCATAGGCTTTTTTAATGGAAAATCTTACGTACTTCTTTTATAGAAAGGGCAAACATGAATTTTATAATGTTTAAATAATTGTATCAGAGAAGTGTAAGATAACATGCTTGTTACCTGAATAAAGTAGCGATAAATGTGAAATTATTTGTCATAAAAGTAGTCAAAACAATGAAGTATTTGACTTCCATATAAAATACTAATTCACTATAACTGTACTCAACATTGCCAAAAAGCAACATATAAAAAACCATGATTCAGGTAATTGGCCAATGAGTAATTTTTTGATACTATAGAAGAACATCAAAATTAAAAAGCTTTTTAAGAAAAACAAAGAAAATCATGATGGGCCTTTAAAACGTTTAAATATAATTTCGGGGGGATCGACACTCCACCACCACCTCTAGATCCCCAGTGAGAACTTTGCATTATTATGAAGCTCCGCTCTTAATGCGTGACTACTTAAATACTTTACTTAAATAGTTTATGATATTTTAGTACGTCTTGTACATGTACGGACTACTACTTAAGGCCGCATCTTCACTTAGTCAAGTTTCTTATATGTCACATTTAGATAAGCTAAGTACATGGCCCTTTCAACATATTATCAGGCACATATTTTACTGAAATGTCTTATTAGATTTTTCTGAATTTATACCTTTATCTATGCTAAGACTATCATGTTTCTATAAAATGTGAAAATAAAAAAAACGGTAAAATGATGCAATTATAATTAGCTAAAAACAATGGAGTTAAAGAAAGGTGTACATTCTTCTAAAGTAAATGGAAAATGTGAGAAAAAATATTTTTTGAGCTTATCAATTGATACAAATTCTTTAATTGATGAAAGTTTTTTACTTACTGATCAAGATCATTTTAATCCCTATTGATACTACTATAATTCAGGGACATGTTTTGCGTCTATTTAATAACTTGATTTTTGTTTTCCATTGGCTTTGACTACAATATATTATTTAAAACATAATGAAAATTCATTTATGTGACCCCAAAGTGCGTTCGTTTGTCTGATATTAAAAAATGCATATGTACCTGTTTAACGCACTTTGGGGTCGAAATTGGACCCCAAAATGCGTAACGCACTCTGGAGTCGGACCCCAAAGTACGTAACGCACTTTGGGGTTGGACCCCAAAGTGCGTTGGACCCCAAGGTGCGGTGTAACAAAGCTTACCTTGAATATTTATTTTAATACTTTGAATATTCATTTTCCATATGAAGTGTTTAAAATTTACACTTAAAGATGATGTTGAATTTCGATTTTGTAAAAACAAGATATTTGTAAAAAAATATTCAGCTGATTAAAAAAGTTATTCCTGGACAATAATTTGTTGTCCAATAGAGGAAGGTCAAATATGTCAAGAAATGATTAAGATATGTATGAAGATTTCTGTGCAGAGTTTGATTTTTCTATTTACACGACTGCTTTTAGCAGTTTACAACTTAAAGAATATCATTTTTTAGTGATTAAGTTAGTTATAATTTATTATTAAATTAAGTTACATTTTTAATTTTCAATGCTCATGTTTGCGTTAAAGTTATTGGATAATTGTCTAAATAAAGTTTATATATTGATATTGCAAAATAGATAGATAAACAGTTTTTTGTAAAAGTGTATAATCAACAGTTTTGTGATAATCAAACAATCTTCATAATTATAATTTGTTTGATTGTTGTTCTGCTTAAACACATTTTTGGACATATCTCGGAAATTTTGTTAATTTTTATTTTCATGTTTTGTTTTGTTTTGATTACTTGATATCATTTGATATGTATTATGTTATAGAATAAAACCGGATTATGCAATCATTTTGTTTTGCTTGTTTTGTTTTAAAAACGATTTTGTTATCTTATAATGAACGAATCGATATTTATAGTCAAAGTTCTGTATTTCTTTTCGAATCTTTCATTATAATATAAATATATTTTTATTCTTCATTAATTAGCATCTCGTTTTATTTGTTTAAAAACATGAAGTGACCTGAAAGCAATATAATCTACATTAAGAAAGAGTTACGATACATTGTTGCTTCTATTTGCCCTGTCCGTCTATTTAGGTACAATGGGATAAATTGTCAACAATCGGTCAATTCTTTTGGTAGAACGGATCAACTTCTAATTAAATGTATAACCATTCGACTGTAGACATAGTTCCAATTATTTTTCATCTTCTTGAAAAAAGACTTGAAATATTAATATCAAAATTGAAGTAAAAACGATTTATGATGAAAATTATTATTTTAGCAACCAAACTAAAGAAATAGTTAATTAATGACCATAAACTCTACATGTTGTGCAAAAATTAGCAAAACCTTCTACAGCATCTTCATCCAACCGGAAGTACCTTAGTTAGTGAACGTACAGTTTGCAGTAACCAAATTGAATTATATCATTTATAGGTAGTACGTTGAAGTACCTGATATAAAGCTACATATGTATTTCGCTTAGAAAATAAACCCTTGTTGGTTTTATATTAATTAAATATCTATTATTCGAAAAAAGTTCGTTTCTGAGACGTAAGGAGTTATAAATTTATGGTCTAAACTGATTTAAAATTAATTGTACTCGATATAACAGCTGATTTGTGATATACTTTTTTGTTTGGCGTCCAAAAAGGTGACATTGGTACAAGTTAGTCACAAAATCTTGTACTTAAACATTTCATACATATTGTCACAATCCCAATAATCTTCTAAAAATAGATTAACGTGTTATGACTGGGAATTTTAAAGCTATACATAGCATGATTAAATTACATCTTCTGTCAGCTTAAAATGATTATATATTGACGTCATAATATAACAGATATGGTTGTTTCGGTTTAACAATAATATGGACATTAATCAAGAAAAGACAACATGCATAATAACCGGATCAAAATGTAAAATAAATAACAAGGGCAATCTTTCTCAGCATATTAAGAATTCGAGTATAAATAATAAGTTCATTGTCCAAAAGCATTTGGATTGCATATTGATAACTGTCTATCTTGGAAAACACATACTGACAAAACGTGTTCTAAGCTTGCTTCTAAAATATCCCTGCTGAAAAAAATTCAAACATTTCTTACACCTGAAATGAAACAATTATTTTATTACGCTTACATAGCCCCTACTTTTGATTATGGATGGTTTATTTGGCCCAAAGGTAACAAATCAGATCTAAATAAAATAACAAATTGCAAAAAAGAACCACCAGAATTATTTTAAATAAACCCGTAAAAACAAATTCTCTTGAAATGTTTCAAAATATGAAATGGTTATCTTTACCATCTAAATGTAAATACTTTTCTGGAATTATGGTGTAAAAAGCGATGAATAAATCAACACCAGCATAAAAATAAAACGTACACAAAGTTTACTAAGATCAACACAGAAAAAAACATTATGCATAAACGATCTAAAACAAATTATTTGAAACGTACTATATTATTATTTTAGTATGGAGTTACGGAACACTATTCCTTTAAAAATAAGAGATTCTTCAAGTCTTAAATTGTTTAAATCACATTTCAAACATTTATTATTATTTAACGATGAATTATAGAAAATATACCTATACTATACAATAATATTATATCTGTCTTCTTTGTTGATTAAGATTTACCATGTTTACTGAATGTTGTAATCTTTATAATTGCTTTTAACATGTTCATTGCTATGTTTATGTGTTTATTGAAAGCCTTGTTGAAATTTAAATTGACTTTGCATTATATGTGTTGTATCTAATGCTTTGATGTATTGTTTTAATAAGTTGCCTTCGTTAAATAAAGAGTTTATTATTATTATTAGTATTATTATTATTATTATTGTTATTGTCCTATACGTACTTGTTTGCGTTATTTTTTCGTAAAAAAATTATCCTGTGGCACACATACACACGTGTCCCACATGGCAAGCGGGTCCCGTGGTGGTAAGTCGTCAATTTTCGTAAAGTAAATTATACATGTATCATACCCTATGACATACATTTGTACAAAGACATGTATTTGTATAAGTGTACTTTCAGGGATTTTGGGCGAGTTAAGGCAGGGTTCGCCCCCTCCCGCTTCGCGCTAGAAAGTACGTGGAAATATGTATGTAAAAGGAATTAACCTGTACTGTACTTTCAATTTACTGCAGTATCAAAGTAAGCGAAAATTGTATCCGGTGTACAGTCTATCCGAATCGCGTTAACACAAAGTGAATACAGGTCATAAAATGGAACGAGTTTTGCCACTTTTGGTGCATGAATGAGGATTATGAATTGATGATTTAAATTTTGCAGTCAGTAATGAAGTAAGTGTATATCAGTATACTTATAATGTTGATAATGTCAATTTCTAATTATAGTAACGTTAAATATTTTGTCTTTTTTATATTAACACTACAGTACAGTACTGTACTGACTGGAAGTCTGCCTAAATCAACTCAAGTCTAAATCACTGTCTAAATGTTTGTAAAATTTTTCAGTCATCAATCTTTTATTGTCTAATTAGATCTAACAGTTATCTTATAAAATGTCTGAAAATTACATATAATTATGGTGTAAACGTGTAGCAGGTTTTCACGTGCGGATCCGTACTTGTAGCGATTCGGACATGATGCAACCCCATTCAACTTTTGTCGGATTTCCCTACTGTTTCGTACAATGAGAAAGCCTGAATTTGAAAATTTCTAACAGTCTATTACGTCTACTGTAACAGTAAAAATATAAACAGTTTTAAAAGGAAAAAACGTGCGCGCTTACAAAAAGTAGATCAACGATTTAGTTAGATGCGAATAAGTAAAATAAACATCGTACATGTAAATAGCTAGTCACTCCTCTGTATCTGTTTAAATAATCTACTAGCTCGAATTTTTGGAGGAAAATATTTGGGCTATTGCTACAACATGTGTAAGCACAGTCAGTTTATCCTTACCGTTGCTGTTCAGAAACTGTAACATTTGGCCATTTTTGTGTCGCCTCTACAGAGTAGTGGCGGCATAAAGAGACCACTTTTCCGTCGTTTGTCTGTCCGTCCGTGTGTCAGTCTGCTTGTTTGTCCGTTCATCACAAAACTTGTCCGGACTACTCCTAAAAAAACAACTGGTGCCATTTCATCCAAACTTTACAAAAATTATCAGTACCAAGTCTAGTTGTGCATATCATGGGAATTTTCTGGTTCAATGATTTTCGTCAGAGTTATGGCCCTTTAGCACAAGGTCTTTTTTTTAACAAACACAGACATGAAGTTAGCAGTTATAGTTACACAATTTAAAGGTAACTAATTTCGACGTCTTGAACTTGTAGTGCTAAATCTTATTTTAAGCTAACGCAGAGATGACAACTCCTGTAAGTTACACAGTTTGGCGGTGTATGCGGCGTCTTGAGGTCCTAAATAAGCATTTTGCGGTAGGCACAAAAGTTTGCTATTCAAGTGCGGCAAACAATGTTGCTCCAAGTATAACTGTTAAACCTTCTATTGGTATGGTCGACGAAAAAGTTAACATACATATACGTGGACTGGCCACTAGACAGGTGGTGACTGTAGTTGCTGATGTGATAGAAAATGGAATGAAGTTCGAATCTCGGTGTATTTACCAGGCTGACAATAATGGAGAAATACATAACTTTTCTACAGAATCCATTGGTGGTTATTTTAAAGGTAAGTGTTGCTTGTTCCTGTTTTGACTTTTTCAGTCAAATTATTTTCCTAATTTTCCGACCCTAAATGTTCTGAGTTTTTTTTTTAATTATATCATATCTTGGGGGCGTCCGAGGCCGAGTGGTTACAGTCGTTGACTTCAGACCACTTGTCGTTCGGAATCCCGTCAGCGACTTTTGGTTCTTTCATGTGAAGAAGCTATGTTGCTAATGTACGGAACATCGGTCGGTGGTTTTAATCTGTTTTGAGCTATAACTTACTGGATGGTCTACTGAATTTTAACAATAAAAAAACCTTGTTAATTCGGTATTTAGTTTTACTCGCCCGTCTACCATTCAATTTTTTTACATGTATATCATTTGACAAGTTTTTACAAGTATTCGAACAGTGTTACGTAGATTGGAAAGAGGCACAAGATTGTAAAGAAATATTAAGAGTACTACTGCTGCGATTATCTTTAATTTTTTTTAAACATATCTACAATAAAGATACTTAATACCTTGCTGGATTTACAGAAAGTGTGCAATGTAAAATGGCCTAATTACACTCTAAAATTATTAAACATCATGATTTACAAGCATTGCATATTTGTTTTTTTTTTCTATTATTTATTTATAAACAACAGATATGATTATTTGTTAGGTGGATTTAAGTCCTTACAATTTTACAAAACAATTATAAAAGCGGTGTCAGTGCCCTTCAAAGTAATTAACATGTCAACGAATTTTACAGGAGTTGAACCAATGGGTCTGTTTTGGAGTTTGAAGTGTTTAGCCGCGCCTAATCAGTCTGCTCGACTTATCAAAAAAGACGTCAGTACACCAATGAAATTCAACATAAAAGTTTATAGTGACGCCCATGAAGTTCCTATACAGTCTAATGATCATATTACTGGGACAAAAGTTGAAAGGTTATACAAAAAGCCCGGGGTAAGAAGAATACCGTTAACAGGGAAGATCAAGGGAACATTATTTATTCCAGAAGGTTTTCTTTTTGTAGCTTTTACATAAATTTAGATCTTTATTGCTAAGTAACATTTTGACTGAGGATAATCAAAGTTTTCAAAAAATGAGAACCCGATTTTCTGACTTCATTGGAAATGTTGCACAGTAGTTAAAAATTTGTGATTCGTTTGAAGAACTGAACATTCTCATGTACTTGTTCCTAAATTTTATCTCTTCAATCAAATTGACAATATCCTGTCCTGTTTTCGTGTATTAAAAGGTATCTATTTCCAGATTCGTTTCGTTTCGGAGTTATTCTTAATATTCTTAAGAAGTAAAATATTTTACATTTTGTAATCTACACATTGTGTGACATTTTTTTTCGTAAATTTGTACCAGGAGATGGCCCGTTTCCCGCGCTGACTGACATGTACGGGGGACTTGTGAGTCTTATTGAAACACGTGCAGCGTTGTTGGCGTCACATGGTTACGTCACATTGGCTTTATCATATTTATACAGTGAAGGACTTCCCAACCAGTTATATGAAGTGAATTTTTCCTATGTTACGGTATGTAGGCAAAAAAAAAATACATGAACTCTTTAAAAATAAATTCTTTATTGTAGATTACTCCAAAATACATATAGTGCGCAAACGAAAGTTAATGCTGATGTCTACCTAAAGAAAAACAAAGTAGATTTTTATCTCTTTCACTCTTTCTAAAATAAGAGAGTTTCCTGAATAGTTATTGAATTTTAGACCAACTTTAAATATTTCAAAGAAAAATATCAGACATGTTATTTAGAAATTAAGGGTTCCTGATTCATTATTGTAAATATGTTTAATATTATTTGTTGAACTTGCAGAAAAATAAAACCTTCCTGTTAGGAAGTTGGAGCATCCTTAGTAAGTCTCAATTAGTCATCGAACTTTTCACCGACATTGTCTTCAAAGTTCTGAATAGAAACACGTATTTCCGGCGCTTGTAAAAGTAATTTACAGTGGAAGATATTGTGCTATTTTTTAATAAGTCATACTATAGAGATCTTTAATAATGTATTTTTTACGAAAATTTTCTATACCTGTGTATGTAACTGTAAGAGAAAATATTTCTACTTTTTTGTCACTAAGTGTTTGTTTGCATGATATATGAAAACTCTTCAGTTGTATATACAAGTACATAAATTTAAATAGGATGCATACGAATGGTTGATTGAACAAGATTTTGTTGATAAGAACAGGCTTGGAGCCGTTGGACTTTGCTTCGGTGGATTTCTGTCCCTTGCTTTAACATCCATTTATCCACAAGTAAGATTCTAGAATATTATTATTGTAAAATGAGTACAAACGCAATGCAAATAATGGTTACCATACTTTATTTCATAACAGAAACATTTTCAAATTGTTTTTTTCTTCTCCATTTTATTGTTAGAATGTTAGTCATACCAATCTGTAATGGCTTAGCATTTGAAACATTTACTCGATACAAATTGAAAAATATGTTTGACGGACTTATCAAATGCATTATAAACGAGATGACCTGTAAATCACGCTTTATTCATGTTTAAATTTTAAGTAGGTTCACATATCTATTATACATTATTAATGTATAATAAATATGTGAACTTAGGAATATTTTATGTTACAGATACGTGCTGTTGTAAACATCAATGGAATTACTATATCACCTGAACATGGTAACATCGTTGGTCATTCGGACAAGTGGTAAAATACAATATACTGTATTTTGTTATCTTACTCACAATATATTATAAAACGCTCGGGATTTATACAATATATGTCCTGTTCTTGTCAGATAAAACATTTTGTTACTTTAACTGTCTGTAACAACATACTTAGGCGATAGGGTTTCGAATTTTTTTAAGTAGAACCACTAACGGTCCGTCAGCTAGCTATAGACCTTCCTCACATGAAAGAATCCTAAGTCCCTAGCAGGATTCGAACCGACAGCGGTAAGGGGCAAGCGGTTTGGAGTCAACGACCGTAATCACTCGATCGACTATGGATTTATATGGTTTAAACTTTTTTATATGTGAAACAGTCTATATATAAAATGATTATAATCTGAATGAAAAATGGATTATAACTGTAACGAAATCATGAATTATAATGTCTCTTCTATTCAAGTTAAAGAAGAGATTTCCAACGTAATGGTTTTACTCTAGTTAGAAATAAATAATAGTACAGTATGCAATGACGATGATGATTATTATTATTGTTATTATTATTATTATTATTATTATTATTATTATTATTATTATTATTATTATGTTTAAATGTTATGATTTATATATTACATTAAAGATTTTGGCCTTTATTTTTAGGCTGGATAGAACTAAAGTTTACACTACAGAGGAGGGGGTCGTTATCAATGACATATACCAGTGTGAAAACCCTTGGCCTATACCCGTGAGTGAATTTTTAGAATTTGTATATTGCCAGCCAGAGTGGACACTATTCTCGCTCAGTAGTTCCGCTGTAGCTGAGCCCTTGGCGAGGCACGTTTTTTTCTGTCAATATTCAGTTGATGACAACATTCGTAATGCCATTTGTTTCAATTATTCTTTGATAACTTGCAAAAAATACCCTGCAGATAAATAGGTTTTGTGCTGATTCAAGTTGCATTCTCTAGGTAATGTAATTACCTTCAGTTTTGTTAAGGTAGTGCGAATAACAAACAGTTGACTTGTACTCATCATCGGATAGCCACGGCCGATTTATGTTATTTTACATGTTAATGATTATTGCAAATAAAATATTGAATTGAATTGAAATTGTTATTTTACATGTTAATCAATCATGGGTATCCGACGATGACTTGTACCAGTCGTAAAATTATTTTGTATACAAATATACCACCATTTGAGAAGTATGAGATTTTTCTTTATGATTCATGACCTACTTATTAATATGTTGATAATTAATGTTCAGTAAACATATGATTTATGTAAGTAGTTGAGTTGAAAAATAAATTTAATTCCTGAATTGGTCGGGGAAACGTGCTATGTTAAACCAGTATCTATTATTAAATTAAACTTCATATATTTTCAGGCATGGCAGCATGGAGCAAAAATTCTAGCTATAATTGGCGAGGACGACAAACAGGTACATCCGAAATGGCACAGTTTCTTCTACGAGAAATGTCCGACAAAATTTAAGGAAAATATTACGATGTACAGATATCCAGGCGCCGGACATATGATTGAGCCGCCATTTGCACCTCACCCAAGAGCCGTAACTCCTGGTCGAAAACGTATGCAATCAATAAACTTTGTTCCAGAAAAGTTTCATGGTATGTATAGTAAGAACTTACATGTAATGTTTATTTGTATACTTTGACTTGACATTGACATTGTTTTGCAGTGATGACCTTGACATTGTTTTGCAGTGTTGACCTTGACATTGTTTTGCAGTGATGACCTTGACATTGTTTTGCAGTGATGACCTTGACATCGTTTTGCAGTGTTGACCTTGACATTGTTTTGCAGTGTTGACCTTGACATTGTTTTGCAGTGATGACCTTGACATTGTTTTGCAGTGATGACCTTGACATTGTTTCGCAGTGTTGACCTTGCAGTGTTGACCTTGACATTGTTTTGCAGTGTTGACCTTGACATTGTTTTGCAGTGATGACCTTGACATTGTTTTGCAGTGATGACCTTGACATTGACATTGTTTGCGTTGATACATACAGAAATGTCGATTTTACAAAACATTGTAAAGAGAACATACAGCCAAACCAACTAATACGAGTATTTGACTGTTTAAGAAAACACAGATAGAATGCTAAGGGATGAACTACCCCGCGTGATTTCGAAATACTGAAGAAAGCTTTAGTTATTCACATTGCCTATTATTCATAATTTTACATGTATTTTCTGTGTCATATTAACTTTTAAACATTTAGAAAACTATCGGATCACGTTTAACACATTAAACTGTTTTGCTTCATTACAGAGCGATTTTTGGAACATTCTTGCTTTAAAATTTAACTACAAATTCAGTCTTGAATGAGATGATCTGAAAATTTGCACACAAGTTATTGGTTTGCGAATCTGGGGAAAATGTTTCTGTCCTGTCATGCCAAAAAAAAACTCAGTGGAGTTCTTTAAAACTAACAAGGTGTTCTGCATTTAGCTTTCAGTAGCAAATATATGACAGGGGCAATTTAAAAAAAGAATTTTATTTGACACAATTCTTTTTTAATTGTTTTCGAGTTAAATTAACAGACAGCCTGTCTGTACCGACCACCTTCCACAAATGGAACCTCATATACTTCATGTCTATTTCTTTCAGATGAAGATATGATGTCAGGCGGATGGCCGGAGCAGCACGCGCATGCGCAAGAGGATTCTTGGGAGAAAATGTTATCTTTCTTAGAAGAAAACGTGAAAAATGTCAGACACTGAGTAAAACAAAACGTGAAGAAACAATATTCGGTGAAAATATCTTGTTTTTGTTTTTATTTTTCGAAATATGTGCAAAACTATAGTGCTTATGTATCACATAATTCTAAAGGAAGCAATCACAATTCAGACTTTTTTCTAGACTAGTTTATTACATAATCATAATAAACAAAATGCCTTCATAAGAGGTGACTAAAATTATAGCTGATTGAACAAGGGGAATCGATTAGCTTGAAAATTATTTTGGATGTGAAAATGTGCAATGAAGAACAGAACAGCCATTTAGAGTATTAGCAGTTATACTGTAATTGAAGTTGCTATAAAAATTATTTGAAAAATGAAACGACAATGCCATGTCGTTGCTTTTAAAAATATTCTCAGAAACAAGTCTGACATTCATAATTGAGCCATGTTCACATCGATACCAATGATATTAAAATGTACTACAGACCCTTGCGAAGAAAATTATTTTATAAAAAAAAACAAAGTCGTGACTGAACAATTTAGTAAGTGTTGGCGGTGCTAACTTTTTATTTACTTGCCCTGCTTTCCTTTTATTGTATTTAGGTCTGTATTGACATTGTAGGGAAAATAAGCTTTATAATAATTTGAAATAAACTATTATTATATTATATATTTATTGTTAATTTAATTTCCAACCCTGTTGATTATTTAAATGAATAATTTTATGAACTGTTTATGAATTCAGTATATGAACCGGTCATAATTTGTACATGTACACCAATTTGGATAAATAAGTTCATGTACCAGAATCATGTAATGTTCATTAACCTATATCATGAATAATATTAGTATTTTATCATGGTCTGGGTTTATAAACTAAGTATGTTTATGAACTAAGTCTACACTCCCATTAAACGGACAGCTGTTACACACAGTTTCTTGGGTTATACATAAAAATTGAAGTTGAAATTCCTGTTCTGAAATTTCAAACCAAGACTGTTATGTCACGTATTTTCGCGATCTGCTATTGTATTTGTAACTTGATTAATGCGTTTACCAAATCCTGTTTACACGTATGCAATCCATATTTATGTATATTCTGCGACCTGAATTAAACAACCTGAATCATCTTTAAGTTAAATAAGAAAAAAATAATTGATTGATTGAAGAGATAAACTTATTGCTATTCAATTGATATTTTCTTAGCTATTTTCAATTTTCTCTCATTTGTACCGGGTTCTTCTGAGGATGCGGATGAGATGGCGCATTTAAGACTTATAAATTCCAAAAATAGGTGAAGACATAGCATGCCCGTATATTTAATCCTTAATGTCTGCCGGCAAAGCGGGAGAGTACAGGAGCTTCGTTGGAAAAATATGTACCGTCGGAACATGATGAATGTTTATTTTTCAAATATTGAAATACATATAACGAACATTAGCGATTACCCAATGTTAGCTAAAAATACCTCGTGATCACCCACCCTGTAACGTTGTTCACTCCTGAATACATGTAGGCCTAAATAAACGAAGGTTAAACAGGGCATAAAATTCAACATAATTAATCTTACAGGGATGTTGAATGTAGGCCGATTTGAATTCGGGTAAAAAAGATGACGTTATAAATGTGTATGTACAAATTTTGGGGTACTCTCGTACGTAAAATCAGTTATTTTTGGTAAATATGCTATAAAATTCATTATCTTGCATATATAGATCTACATATAAATACATATTTATTCAATATCATTGTTTAATAGAAATAATTTTATCAACTATTGTGACAATGTATACTTGAATGACCTATTTAAATTATAAATTCAAGTTATAAAAATGTAAATTTCAAACTCGTTAGATTTGTGAATATGTAACGTAAAGATTAGATAACGAATAAGTGGGCATATGTCCGTAAACAGGGGTAGGACGTGATTTGTTTACTGACATGTTTTAGCTTAACTGAAGAGTTATTTGTTTTCGGGAAAGTGAAAGAATACGCCACGCTCCATAGACGATCCTAGTTCGTGTATAACACAGATATGTAGGAAGTTTAATCTGAAAGACCATTTCATTTTAGTGGTGGAGCAGGGGATCGTATTTATCTAACCCAAGGATTACTTGCATTTAGCGTATTACCGCTGATCCATGGATCCGCTTCGATTTGAAAATGACACGGATGTACCATACTTATACCTATAACATTGCATGTTAGTAACATCGATTTCTATAAGATATTAATCGTTAGGTTTATGTTTTTCTACCAATCGGAACGTCCTCGGCTATTATCTATAATAACCTCGGAGTTAATACGGAAAGAAAGAAATTCTAGATGTAAACAGAATCTTCAATAATGTAAAGTGAATGTAAACACTTGACATCCAAAGGAAAATAAAGTCTTTTTTTTTTTACAATATTGCACGTTTGAAACGTCGTTTTTCATAGGTTAATCGTTATGTTTATATAAACGGTTACTAATAATTTATGACGTAATTTTTGTTTTTTAGCTCACCTGTCACAAAGTGACAGGGTGAGCTTTTGTGATCGCTTTTCGTCCGGCGTCCGTCCGTCCGTCCGTCGTCCGTCCGTCGTCCGTCCGTAAACTTTTACTTTAAATGACATCTCCTCATAAACCACTAAGCCAATTTCATCCAAACTTCACAGGAATGTTCCTTTGGTGGTCACCTTCAAAAATTGTTCAAAGAATTTAATTCCATGCAGAACTCTGGTTGCCATGGCAACCGAAAGAAAAAACTTTAAATATCTTCTTTTAAAAAACCATAAGAGCTAGAGCTTAGATATTTGGCATGAAACATCTTCTAGTGAGTGTCTACCAAGTTTGTTGAAATAAAAGCGCTGGGGTCAAAATTGGCCCCGCCCCGGGGGGTCATTGATTTTCCCTATATGCATATAGTAAAAACTTAAAAAATCTTCTTTTAAAGAACCCAAAGAGCTAGAGCTAAGATATTTAGCATGAAACATGTTTTAATGGGTGTCTACCAAGTTTCTTCAAATAAAAGCCCTGGGGTCAAAATTGGCTCCGCCCCGGGGGGTCATTGATTTTCCCTATATGCATATAGTAAAAACTTAAAAAATCTTCTTTTAAAGAACCCAAAGAGCTAGAGCTAAGATATTTAGCATGAAACATGTTCTAATAGGTGTCTACCAAGTTTGTTCAAATAAAAGCCCTGGGGTCAAAATAGGCCCCGCCCCAGGGGGTCATTGATTTTCCCTATATGCATATAGTAAAAACTTGAAAAAAAATCTTCTTTTAAAGAACCAAAAAGTTAGAGCCTAAGATATTTA
>NW_026862970.1:0-12500 GCF_026571515.1 Ruditapes philippinarum
TTTTTTTGGCTGAATTTAGAAGAAAATCGTCCGGCAATTAAAGGCCCTGTCACACTAGACTGCGCTGTCACTGCGTTTGCACGGCGTTGTTAAAATTTTTCAAAGCGCCGCGAGATCGCAAGAAAAATTTGATAATTTTTGACAACACGAAGACTTCACAGCGTCTTCATGGCGTCCTCACAGCAATCATGGCGTTGCTACGGAGCTTCCTCGGCGTTGCAATGCGTTCTTACGGCGTTTTCATTGGCGATTGGCTGCGTTTGGACTGCGCTTCTACTGCGTTCATTGCGCTTCCTCTGCGCTTTCACAGCGCTCACACGGCTCTATTGCGGCGTTCACACTGAGCTGAAATCGTGCTTCACATAGAAGTTCTGAATAGTCGTGTACCTGCAACAAGCAGTATTCTAGCTTGCTGCCGTTCATCATACATGGTTAAAAGGATGTTCACGTTCAATATATACAGTGAAAACCCTCAATTCAGACTACAAAAGGTACTGCAGTAAAGTGGTCTTGATTGCGAGTGGTCTTAATTGTGGACATAATTAATTTTCAAGGCATATCTATTTCATGACCACTCTATTTGAAATATTATGTATAAATATGTTGAAACAATTATATTATAACCTTCAAATATTACTATAAACTGACGTTATAATATTTATTAATCCTACTTAGAAAATTAATCTGACGATAAATTATATTTCCATAGGTCTTGTTTCATGTACATAATTCACCTGTTAATTAAGAAATTAATTCGTCACAAAAAATGAGCAGAAAGTAACATTAAACCAATCTGAAATTTATTGTCTTACCTTTCTACAATATTCTAATCATAAAAGTGTTAACACAATGTTTCGAGTGTCATGCTTCAGAGAATTCAAGCAGATGAATATCAAAAAAACTTGTTATCTGAATAGGTATTTACTCGAATATCAGTAGTCCCAACAGTGGGGTTAGATAAATAAAACAACGAATTGGGACTAAGGTTGGTGGTCTTAAATGTGGATCGTGTAACGAGCAGAAAATTCCGTTCTTTTAAAAAAAATGGGTCTAATTAGAGAGTTGGTCTTAATTCTGGTGTTGTCTTAAGAATGGATTCTACTGTACCGTATTCTGCAATTTCAGATGAACGCAGTACAATCTTCTTGAGTGCGCAATGGTCGCCGTAAGAGCGTTTTAGAAAAAATAAAGCTCCGTAAAAGCGCCGTACACACGCAGTATAAACGCTATAGGGAAGCTGCACAAACTCCGTACAAGCGCCGAGGCTAATTACGGCGTTTATTTGGCGATCTTTCTGCGCTTTCACGGCGCTCCTGTTGCATTGTAGGAGATGATACTGAGTTGCTACGGCGTCCCTACTGCGATCCCACAGCGCTCTTTTCAGAACGCCGAGTGACGGCGTTTGTTTTGAGCATGCTTAAAATGCGCGCCGTCAGACGGCGTTCTATGCGATGCCAATACGATGCTGTGGCGATGCTTCGGCGATGTTTGCGATCCTACTGCGCTCACTTCGGCGTTCTGAGTTTTCTTTGGACGCCGCGAGAACGCCGCTCTAGTGTGACAGGGGTTTAAGACACCGTTGAAAATACGGAAAATATGTTTCAATGCAGTGAAAAATAAATATTAACAGTCATAATACAGAAAATTAATTCGCATTTTATTTCACTAATTCTTTCCAGAGACATAGATAACATATCTACATTTCTGATATGTTTTATATTTTCTTTGCAAGTATATAATACATATCTACTTCGCATATTGTTTTATATTAGAGATCATATTACTGGTTGTGAACATTATTAATTCGACATGTAGCATATTTTGTTACGAATGTGATAGATTTTGAGATTCTTTATCTGGCATCACGTACATCAAAACATCACATGGAGCAAACTGTGCATCTTTATGCTGAATCACATTTTTTAACACTGTAGAACATAATCAGTGCTTTTAAAGTTGCATACCTTAAGATGAGTAAAAAAATATTTCAAGAAAATCAAACTTGAGAAAAATGTTCTAGGATTTTAAGAAAAGTAAAAAGATTTTAGATTCAATGTTATATGCTCTTGGTGTATTTATCACCACATTTATACTGCATATCTAACGCAAGGGCTATTTTTTGCATATTTTGACCTTCTTTTTGGTAATTTACGTGGATTGTAAATGCCATCTGCAAGGTGCATATTACTATCTTTGCTAACTTCACAATATTTTACTTTTGAATCCATTTTTATGAAAATAATGGATGAATCTTGAGGCATCTACTTTAAAAAATTGTTATATTTCTTGCGAGCACAGGATTTAGATACAAATACCCACTGTGCTTATTTTATCTTTATCTTTATTCAGAGAGCGACAGGGAGATGACATTTGCGCCCACCTGTCTGTCCGACTTGCTATATATTTTGTGTGTAAACACTCGATCAGAGCAATCTTGTCAATCAAAAACATAACTTTATGGGAATCTCACAAAAAAAATATTACAAATTATGCACACTTATGGTCGATACGTGGAAGAAATACAGTTGTATGTCAAAAAATAAAATAACATAGTAAATAGATCAATAGATAAACAGATGAATAATTAAATAAATAAATGACTAACATATAGATAAATTACTTTACATGTATACATCTTATATCCATCAGATTTACCAATTATGACCCTTTCTTCACATACATGTTCTGAAAACTATATCTCACACTAATTTTTTAAAGGTTTCTTCATCTTATTTCAGTATTGATGTTTGGACTGAATTGCCTGTTACCATCAAACAATGTTTGACATTACATCCCTCCCCGCAAAAAAGGAATAAACGTTTAAAATTCACATTCTTATTTTACAATTAAATGTATGGCGCTAATATTTAAATGTTGATATTATCATTTTTTTTAATTATTATGAGTTTATTTATAATAACAATAATTAATATGAGTGACAGTCGGATGAATGAATGTAAATATTTAACCCTAATATTAAAGAATATAATTTATTTGAAATTGTTTGTACAATTATTTTTTCAAAATGTTTATACATCTACAAGTAGTTTTTAAAATGGTTTTTACATTTAGAATATGTTTGAATTTTGTTTGTAGAATTTTTTTTCAAATTTTGTACAACTCTACAAGCATTTTATTTTAAACAATTATTATTCTTTGTTTTTGTTCAGCCATATAAGTAGTATACATGTTCCCTTTTTGGGTAAACTTTTTATGTTGCCATCACTAAATAAAGATATTATCATTATTATTATTATTATTTTATAATTATAATTATAATTATTATTATTATTATTATTTTATTATTATATCATAATAATTATTACTTTCATTATTATCATTATGATGATGATTATTAATATTATTATTATTATTGTTATTATTATTATTATAATTATTATTATTATTTTATAATTATAATTATTATTATTATTATTATTATTATTATTATTATTATTATTATTTTATTATTATTATCATCATTATTATTATTATTACTATCATTATTATCATCATTACTATTATAATTTTTATTATTATTATTATGATCGTTATTTCCATTATTATTATTATTATTTTATTATAATTATTCTTATCTTATTATAATCATCATCATAATTATTACTATTATTATTATTATTATTATTATCATCATCATTATTATTATAACCATCATTATCATCATTATTATTATTATTATTGTTATTATTATAATTATTATTTTATTATTAACATCATTATCATTATAACTAAAATTATTATCATCTTTATTATTATTATTTTAATTATTATTATTATTATCATTATTACCATTATTATTATTATAATTATTATTATTTTATTATTATCATCATTATTATTATTATTATTTTATTATAATTTCTATTATAATTATTATTATTATTTTATTATTATCATCATTATTATTATAACTATCATTATTATTATTTTTATTATTATAATCATTATTATTATTATTTTTTATTATTATTATTATTATTACTATTATTATTATTACTTTATTACTTTATTATTATTATTATTATTATTATTATTATTATTATTACTAACTGAGGAAGGTATATCCAGTGACGCAGAATTGTGCAAAGAACGCTTAAATTGTGCAAAAGTAACGCAGAATTGCACAATTTAGTGGCTAAAAAGAGCACCGCGATAAGAAAATGGACCAATTTTTAAAAATATTTTTTATTGTACACCAAATTGGAAGAAATGAGTTAGCGCATACGGTTGCTGAGACATTATGCTTTAAACCTAATCAAAAATCTTTTTATGAAAATGTTTATTTTTCAAGATCATTCGTGAAAATGACGACCTGACTAGAGTATTGATGGCGATTTTAGCCTCGTTGATATCTGTCAATACAACAAAGTACATATAACTTTATGATCTTTTATATCCAGTGTACCTGAGCCATTTTCCAATCTACGTCTGTCATGTGATTAAGACAATTTTTTTACGAGGTAACGTCGACTTCGTGAATGGAGCACTGAAGCAACGGAGGTTATCTCATTTAAAGTGCTAGAGCTTCTTTCTTTTGTTATACGACACTTGTAGTTTGACAAATGTCTTAGCTATAAAGAATATGAAACAATAAAGTTAAATGTTTTACATATACATATTTATTTGACGAAACACAAAACTCACAATTAAAACAGTAATCTGGTTGGCTTTCTCACGAATGATCCAAAAAACTAAACATAGTACTAACCAAAATTGTAATGCTGGTTAAAGTATAATGTCGTAGCAGCTGTATGCACTTATTCATTTCTTTAAATTTGATTAAGAATAAAAAAAATGGTTCATTTCCTTACTGTTATTCGTTTTGGCGATAACGTTGCACAGATTCGGTGTTATTTTTACTTTCACATTTTAACCGCCTTCGTGGTCGAGGGGTTAGTGTCGATGACTTCTAATCCAGTAACCTCTCTGGCGTGGGTTCGATCCCCGGGAGATGCTTTGGTAGTTTAGCGCGGAGGAAGGTAGTCTAGTACTGGTGTAACTCTCCAGGAACGATGGTTAGGAAACTACCCGCCTATATGACTGAAATACTGTTGAGAAAAACAAAACAAACAAACAAACTTTCACATTTCAGCGTTATTGAATATGCACGGTGGTGACTCAACAGTGCATATTCGCTTAAATTTGCATGAGGACAGTTTACCTTTCTAATAGCTTGCTTTCTAGTACAGAATACATTTACAAAAAGTAATTTATATTCCCAATGATCAAACTTATCAGCATTATTTTGAAGATTTATGTTGCCTTAAAATAAAAAAATACGTTTAAAAAAAAATAAATAAATAAAGCAACACAACAAACCCCAAAACCCAAACAAACCAGGACCACCTTTGATTATTGCATTTTCAAACAAAGCTCCTGATTAGCGTGAAATCATGTACTTTATTGAATCAAAGGTATGCATAGCTACGATAAAGAACTTTCTTTTTCATTTTCGGAAAAATGGAATAATAGGTGTTTTGTAAAGTTTTTTTGTCTGTCAATTGTATGTTAATTCAACAAATTTATTGTAAGATAAGTGTTATTTATTTTGCTCTACAGGAATAAGAGTTAAAAGGACATAACGGGATTGGTTTTAAGCCGGCTGGATTTACGCGGAATAATTTGTTTTATTGCTCCTGATCTTCCTATTTCAGAAATTTTATACCACAAGTTGTGTTATAATCTCCTCTACTTTTCTGCCCCTTTGCAAATTAAACAAAATAGATAATATGTAAATTTGAAGGTGAATTGAGCTACAGGCAAATAAACAAACCACGTGGTTTCTAAACTACGACCTCCATTCATGGGCATGTACAATCGCAACTTCTCGACCTTTTCCGTTTTAGCTCACCTGTCACAAAGTGATGAGCTTTTGTGATCGCTTTTCCCGTCGTCCGTCCGTCCATAAACTTTTACTTTAAATGACATCTCCTCATAAACCACTAAGCCAATTTCACCCAAACTTCACAGGAATGTTCCGTTGGTGGTCCCCTTTAAAAAATGTTCAAAGAAATTAATAACATGCAGAACTCTGGTTGCCATGGCAACCGAAAGAAAAAACCTTTAAATATCTTCTTTTAAAAAACCCAAAGAGCTAGAGCTTAGATATTAAGCATGAAACATCTTCTAGTGAGTGGCTACCAAGTTTGTTCAAATAAAAGCCATGGGGTCAAAATTGGCCCTGTCCCAGGGGGTCATTGATTTTCCCTATATGCATATAGTAAAAACTTAAAAAATCTTCTTTTAAAGAACTCAAAGAGCTAGAGCTAAAATATTTAGCATGAAACATGTTCTAATGGGTATCTATCAAATTTGTTCAAATAAAAGCCCTGGGGTCAAAATTGGCCCCGCCCCAGGGGGTCATTGATTCTCCTTATATGTGTATAGCAAAAACTTAAAAAATCTTCTTTGAAAAAAACCCAAATAGCTAGAGTTTAGATATTTAGCACAAAACACCTCCTAGTAAGTGTCTACAAAGTTTGTTCAGATAAAAGCCCTTGGGTCGAAATTCGCCCCGCCCCGGGGGTCATTGACTTTCCTTATATGTGTATAGCAAAAACTTAAAAATCTTCTTTAAAAAAACCAAATAGCTAGAGTTTAGATATTTAACATGAAACATCTTCTAGTGAGTGTCTACAAAGTTTGTTCAAATTAAAGCCCTGGGGTCAAAACTGGCCCCGCCCCAGGGGTGTCATATTTTATCTATATGTGTACAGTTAAAACTTAAAAAATCTTCTTTCAAAAAACCCAATGAGCTACAGCTTAGATGTTTAGCATGAAACATCTTCTTATGAGTGTCTACCAAGTTTGTTCAAATAAAAGCCCTTGGATTAAAATTGGCCCTGCCGGGGAGGGGGAGATCTTTTTTTTTTTTTTCATTAAATGACTTGTGCGTACTTGTCTACATTTTCTGAAAATACTTGAAATCTGCCGTACTTTCGTACTCCACATCATCGTACATATCACACCATGTGACGCGCCGTTATATGTCGCATAGACGTTAAATCTCGCACTTGACGCTACATGTCGCGTAATTACCGCTAGATGTTGCAACCGTCGCTAATGTCTCAAAATATTTTGCCGTTATATGTCGCAATTATGACGTTAAATATCGCACCATTTTCCCGTACCGTTAAATGTCTCAATAATACCTTTAATGTCGCAGTTACTAAATTCATGTTAAACAACTGATATTATGTCAATTACGGTATGTAAGTGATTGAACCGGCTCTGAAGTTATGGCTGACTAACTTTAGAAATAACTATATTGATATTATCTGATTGAGACAGTTCTAAAACATTGAACCTTGAAAAGTGTATTTTACAAATTCAGCACTTGCAAATATATACAGTCTTACCAACGTCAGAATTGTTGGCATCTCATGTTTTAACTATTTTTTCTTGCACCCCATCACATTACATTTTCTGTTACAAGTAGGATAAGTCGAGTATGAAAATTAAATTCGTACTTAGGCAAAATTCCTGTAGGTTAAAAGAAACTGAGGGCTGATTTCCTCCTTTTGCAAAAAATATTGCCGGGTAACAATGCGGCAAAAATTGAATAATGACCTAAATCTTGGCATAGTGACCTTAAAATACCCTAACTTTTGTTATTATATATAGTAACATAGGTAGTAATGTAATTCAATACCACAAGCTAACTTTATTTTATCATGATTATACATCTTGAGACACTAAACAGCAGTTATGCTACATTTAATGACCGACATCTAACGTTACCATTGCGACATTTAATGGCAAAAGATTTAGCGACATTTAGCGGCGGTTGCGACATTTATCGGCACTAGCGGGTCATTTAGCGGCGTTGCGACATATTACGGCGCCACAGACACCGCTCTGTCGTATTGTTACTATTGTACTGTCGCATTTTGCCGTTGTACTGTCGTAGACAAAATATGTTGCTCCTAACGATACACCGTACACATGAATAACAAATGATTATAAATATATATCAACTGATGCATACTTTGAAAACTGGAAGTTTTGTGTATAAATGATCAAATGAATGATCAATAAATGATCAAAAAGTTACTTTATCATTGCATGATGGAACGTAATTCTTGAATAACTTACTTTTAAAATCGTTGAAATTGACGGTTGAATAATAAACAGTATGCAAACATGTACCTTTGCACGTATATTATTGATTAAATAATGTTTAAGTAAAAACTAAGCTCGATCCTGAAATATTATACTTTATATAATCAATATTATTTGATAGTGTTTTTGTTTTGGTGTAACATTTTAGATTTCATGCATTAATTAGACACGGAGTCTTGCCGCAACTAGTTTTAGTCGAAATTAATATTCTTTTGTATTGAGCGTTTAAATGTGATCAAATTCAATTTGTTATAAATGTTTAATCAATGCATCATAACCAGATTGCTCTACTTTATTTTTGTTCGGAGTATTTTCATTGGTATGAAGTTTATACTCCAAAAAGAGAGAAAGAAAAACAAACAGGAACAAAACAAACAAATAAATAACCACAACAAACAGCAAACAAAACAAAGAGAAACAACAACAACAACAACAACACAAAAATAAACATTCAACATAATAACAAAAAACAAACAAAAACAAACAACAATAAAATAATAATGATATTGAGTTTGTGGTTACAAAAAGAGCAAATCGATTAAAACAACAAGAATAAAAAAAACAACAAAAACAATCCTTTATAAAGACTAAAATATTGTTTAAAATAGCGACTGCGCTGTGACATTTACAAGAAACAAAGTTTTTGATAACGTTTTGTACTCTACTGTATTCTACATATCTATAGCCATCAAGAAATCACAACATTATCAGTAGTTTGATTTCCCTTCTATGTTACGATTGCAAACGTAATATACTATGCAACGGTACTTTGATATCCTACATACAAAAAGTATTTAAATACATAATTTGTAATACAAGGGAAGCAACCTTTACAAATCCTTATTTTATTTTTACATGAGTTAAAATATTGATTACATTTGGAATTTCATTTCATATTCACTTTGTTTTGTGATGAAGAAATACCTCGGGTACTCCATTATTTCAGGCACGGGACGTTGATGTCACCAATCAACAATAATGATTTGTCTAGGGGAAAGCAGAATATTTAAGGTTACGTAATCGTCAACATTTACCAAAAAATATTCACCAGTAAATGTTTTGTAAACACTCCAACACCTTATAAACATTTATATCTTTGGTAAAAATCAACCCATTTGTTATGCTTCAATAATTTTGTTAAGAATAAACCAAACTCATAAATTTACTGGTTAATAATTCTCAAATTTGTACTAAACAAATTACCAATAATTTTCTTAGCTTAATTAAGTCGTCATCTCATGACAGTGCTTTCAGTCACAACAATTTTTTTTATTTCCGAGTTGTGCTTAACTTATTTCCAGGTGTATATATGTATTAGAGCATTATGTCCAACATTGTAAAACATCATCTAAGCGTTGACCCGTTAGGGCCATCGCGACACACACATAACTCAAAACAACGAAAACACGAAATCACGATTGTCAAAAGTCGAAATAACGAAATAATTATACTGAATAGTCGAAAATGAAAAGTCGACACCACGATGATGAAACGTCGAAATAACGAAACAAGGACATCACAATGGTGAAAGTTCAAAAGTATGATGGTGAAAACATAAAATTATATCTTCGACTTCTCACCATCGTGGTGTGTTACGCGATGGCCCTAAAGGGACGTAAGAAACAGATGTAGTCAAGTACCACATCTACAGTGTGATCTTCTTTAGAGCAGTTACCTCATAACAACGTCATTATCATCCCCAAAGTAAGACTTGACAATAAATTCTACCTCTGTACAGCAATCAACTCTTTACAACAATTGCATCAAACTTTTCAAATTTTTCAAAAATTAGATTTCACATTAACTTTGAATTCTATATAGCAACACCTCTCAATATCGCTAGGATTTTTGACTCCCAAAGGCGATTGCACAACAGAGGTTTTTTTATAGTATAATTTTATTGCACTTTATATTAACTATTTACATGATTTATGAACGGTACATTATTGCAGTCTATAAATCGTGAGCGTAATCATTTCAAGTGACATGCACACTGGGGCCCGCTCGTGCCCAAAATAATGCAATGCATGGAAGTGGCACCTGAGGTCTTCCTCTGAAAATAAAACTAGAACCTCAACAGTGTCGGTATGGTAACATACAATCCCATCAAAATAAATAAACATAAAACTTGTGTATGCTTATTTAATCAGTTTATTGGCTGAATTTAGAAGAAAATCGTCCGGCAATTAAGGCCCTGTCACACTAGACTGCGCTGTCACTGCGTTTGCACGGCGTTGTTAAATTTTTCAAAGCGCCGCGAGATCGCAAGAAAAATCTGATAATTTTTGACGACACGAAGACTTCACAGCGTCTTCATTACGTCCTCACAGCAATCATGGCGTTGCTACGGAGCTTCCTCGGCGTTGCAATGCGTTCTTACGGCGTTTTCATTGGCGATTGGCTGCGTTTGGACTGCGCTTCTACTGCGTTCTTTGCGCTTCCTCTGCGCTTTCACAGCGCTCACACGGCGCTATTGCGGCGTTCACACTGAGCTGAAATCGTGCTTCACATAGAAGTTCTGAATAGTCGTGTACCTGCAACAAGCAGTATTCTAGCTTGCTGCCGTTCATCATACATGGTTAAAAGGATGTTCACGTTCAATATATACAGTGAAAACCCTCAATTCAGACTACAAAAGGTACTGCAGTAAAGTGGTCTTGATTGCGAGTGGTCTTAATTGTGGACATAATTAATTTTCAAGGCATATCTATTTCATGACCACTCTATTTGAAATATTATGTATAAATATGTTGAAACAATTATATTATAACCTTCAAATATTACTATAAACTGACGTTATACCGTAATATTTTATTAATCCTACTTAGAAAATTAATCTGATGATAAATTTATATTTCCATAGGTCTTGTTTCATGTACATAATTCACCTGTTAATTAAGAAATTAATTCGTCACAAAAAATAAGCAGAAAGTAACATTAAACCAATCTGAAATTTATTGTCTTACCTTTCTACAATATTCTAATCATAAAAGTGTTAACACAATGTTTCGAGTGTCATGCTTCAGAGAATTCAAGCAGATGAATATCAAAAAACTTGTTATCTGAATAGGTATTTACTCGAATATCAGTAGTCCCAACAGTGGGGTTAGATAAATAAAACAACGAATTGGGACTAAGGTTGGTGGTCTTAAATGTGGATCGTGTAACGAGCAGAAAATTCCGTTCTTTTAAAAAAATGGGTCTAATTAGAGAGTTGGTCTTAATTCTGGTGTTGTCTTAAGTAGGGATTCTACTGTACCGTATTCTGCAATTTCAGATGAACGCAGTACAATCTTCTTGAGTGCGCAATGGTCGCCGTAAGAGCGTTTTAGAAAAAATAAAGCTCCGTAAAAGCGCCGTACACACGCAGTATAAACGCTATAGGGAAGCTGCACAAACTCCGTACAAGCGCCGAGGCTAATTACGGCGTTTATTTGGCGATCTTTCTGCGCTTTCATGGCGCTCCTGTTGCATTGTAGGAGATGATACTGAGTTGCTACGGCGTTCCTACTGCGATCCCACAGCGCTCTTTTCAGAACGCCGAGTGACGGCGTTTGTTTTGAGCATGCTTAAAATGCGCGCCGTCGAACGGCGTTCTATGCGATGCCAATACGATGCTGTGGCGATGCTTCGGCGATGTTTGCGATCCTACTGCGCTCACTTCGGCGTTCTGAATTTTCTTTGGACGCCGCGAGAACGCCGCCCTAGTGTGACAGGGGTTTTAGACACCGTTGAAAATACAGAAAATATGTTTCAATGCAGTGAAAAATAAATATTAACAGTCATAATACAGAAAATTAAAAACGCATTTTATTTCACTAATTTTTTCCAGAGACATAGATAACATATCTACATTTCTGATATGTCTCATATTTTCTTTGCAAGTATATAATACATATCTACTTCGCATATTGTTTTATATTAGATATCATACTACAGGTTGTGAACATTATTAATTCGACATGTAGCATATTTTGTTACGAATGTGATAGATTTTGAGATTCTTTATCTGGCATCACGTACATCAAAACATCACATGGAGCAAACTGAGCATCTTTATGCTGAATCACATTTTTTAACACTGTAGAACATAATCAGTGCTTTTAAAGTTGCATACCTTAAGATGAGTAAAAAAATATTTCAAGAAAATCAAACTTGAGAAAAATGTTCTAGGATTTTAAGAAAAGTAAAAAGATTTTAGATTCAATGTTATATGCTCTTGGTGTATTTATCACCACATTTATACTGCATATCTAACGCAAGGGCTATTTTTTGCATATTTTGACCTTCTTTTTGGTAATTTACGTGGATTGTAAATGCCATCTGCAAGGTGCAGATTACTATCTTTGCTAACTTCA
>NW_026862970.1:17500-45088 GCF_026571515.1 Ruditapes philippinarum
AATTCGTTGCTTCTTCAATGTAGTGAAATTGTGATTAACCTTTTGAAAACTAATATTTGCGTGACATATTGCAATGTCCAGTAGGCGAAGAAAAGATATGGCTGAACCCAAGGACACACCCTAAAAGGTTATGAAGCCAAGAGAAACAAGATATTCGCGGAGGTCATTTAAATAATTGGGAGGTGACAACATTGAATTGGTCAATTCTTTGTTTGCTGCAAAAAAGCAATTTCAGTGAATAAAGAACATATCATTAGCGAAATTGACTCCGATCCTATAATTTGATATGCTTGCGTTATATAGCTAATATTTTATACTAGCTGAATCTTCGTAAAAAGCTTATGTTTATTTGTTTTAAAAGTAGAATCTAGTATTATTACCATATTGATACGTTTTCATTTGATTGAATTAGTTGTTATAGATTTCAGAAAACATTTTATAAATTGTTTTACTACAGATGCCATTCCAATTTAATATCATTTTTGAGAAATGAAAAGATTACTACAGCTATCATTAGGTAATGAATATAATTGTATTCGAATGTCTATATCCGAACTTTATATCTGAATATAAATGTATCTATATTAGCATCAAAATTTTGATTCGACAATGAAAGGTTCGTTATTTTATATACCATATCAGAATTGAAAAAGTTAGTGAATTTATGATTAAAATCTTAGCACCAGCAATGTATTTGATCTGATAAACTGTCCTACTTCTTGTACATTTGTACATGTTTATCTTTTAATTAAGGTGTTGTTGTTTCAATTGTTTTAGACTGATATGCTGTATTGCTATGTCTTTAGTTACTATCATTTTATATTAAATACTATTCGATGCTTTATTTTACTACAAATTGTGAACCAGTATACTATAAAGTCAAGAAAGATAATGGGTTTTATACTAAATATCATTGTATGATGTCTATATGTATGCTTTGGGGTATTAAGTGGGCTTCTTTTTTGTTTGCGTTTATGGTTGAAAGGTTCGTTAGCTTTACATAAGTACTTAAATTTTAGCAAGGTGATCATTTACATAATAATAAAGCATATACATCGCATACAATTGCTAGCAGTGATACTACGGTTTTTATTTATGCCAAGAACTATACTAATTACACTGGGTCGTAGCTCTTATAATAATGAGAAAAATCGTAATCACAGTTAAGCAGTATATCTTGATTTGCACTTTTTGCATATGAGTTTTTAAAAAACTATATAAGCTTAATTAGGCAAGTAATTCGTGATATCAATTGTACAATTAGAAATATATGTACCATGTGATATTTAAAAGTAAATTCCAATAAGATATCATCAATGCAATTATAAGCAGCCCTTTTTAAAGTAAAAGGCACTTTGTCACGAACATTTCCGGCATTTTAAAAAGGTAAAATGGATACACTTTTCAAACCGCCGATTTACAAAAACTACTTATATGATGTTGAAAATGATTTCAGTAGAACTTCACAGATGGTTAAAGTTTGTAAAAAGACTAACAGTTTTGCGTTTTTGCTAATCTGTATTTTTTATCAAATTTTGATAGGGGTGTAAATTCTAACTGAGAATGGCCGTATAACTTTATGATCTTTTATATCCAGTGTACCTGAGCCATTTCCCAATCTACGTCTGTCATGTGATTAAGACAATTTTTTTACGAGGTAACGTCGACTTCGTGAATGGAGCACTGAAGCAACGGAGGTTATCTCATTTAAAGTGCTAAAGCTTCTTTCTTTTGTTATACGACACTTGTAGTTTGACAAATGTCTTAGCTATAAAGAATATGAAACAATAAAGTTAAATGTTTTAAATATACATATTTATTTGACGAAACACAAAACTCACAATTAAAACAGTAATCTGGTTGGCTTTCTCACGAATGATCTAAAAAACTAAACATAGTACTAACCAAAATTGTAATGCTGGTTAAAGTATAATGTCGTAGCAGCTGTATGCACTTATTCATTTCTTTAAATTTGATTAAGAATAAAAAAAATGGTTCATTTCCTTACTGCTAATCGTTTTGGCGATAGCGTTGCACAGATTCGGCGTTATTTTTACTTTCACATTTTAACCGCCTTCGTGGTCGAGGGGTTAGTGTCGATGACTTCTAATCCAGTAACCTCTCTGGCGTGGGTTCGATCCCCGGGAGATGCTTTGGTAGTTTAGCGCGGAGGAAGGTAGTCTAGTACTGGTGTAACTCTCCAGGAACGATGGTTAGGAAACTACTCGCCTAAATGACGGAAATACTGTTGGGAAAAGGCGTAAAATGAAACAAACAAAACAAACAAACAAACTTTCACATTTCAGCGTTATTGAATATGCACGGTGGTGACTCAACAGTGCATATTCGCTTAAATTTGCATGAGGACAGTTTACCTTTTTAATACCTTGCTTTCTAGTACAGAATACATTTACAAAAAGTAATTTATATTCCCAATGATCAAACTTATCAGCATTATTTTGAAGATTTATGTTGCCTTAAAATTAAAAAATACGTTTAAAAAAAAAAAAATAAATAAAGCAACACAACAAACCCCAAAACCCAAACAAACCAGGACCACCTTTGATTATTGCATTTTCAAACAAAGCTCCTGATTAGCGTGAAATCATGTACTTTATTGAATCAAAGGTATGCATAGCTACGATAAAGAACTTTCTTTTTCATTTTCGGAAAAATGGAATAATAGCTGTTTTGTAAAGTTTTTTTGTCTGTCAATTGTACGTTAATTCAACAAATTCATTGTAAGATAAGTGTTATTTATCTTGCACTACAGGAATTACAGTTAAAGGTAAATAACGGGATTGGTTTTAAGCTGGCTGGATTTACGCGGAATAATTTGTTTTATTGCTCCTGATCTTCCTATTTCAGAAATTTTATACCACAAGTTGTGTTATAATCTCCTCTACTTTTCTGCCCCTTTGCAAATTAAACGAAATAGATAATATGTAAATTTGAAGGTGAATTGAGCTACAGGCAAATAAACAAACCACGTGGTTTCTAAACTACGACCTCCATTCATGGGCATGTACAATCGCAACTTCTCGACCTTTTCCGTTTTAGCTCACCTGTCACAAAGTGATGAGCTTTTGTGATCGCTTTTCCCGTCGTTTGTCCGTCCATAAACTTTTACTTTAAATGACATCTCCTCATAAACCACTGAGCCAATTTCATCCAAACTTCACAGGAATGTTCCGTTGGTGGTCACCTTTAAAAATTGTTCAAAGAAATTAATAACATGCAGAACTCTGGTTGCCATGGCAACCGAAAGAAAAAACCTTTAAATATCTTCTTTTAAAAACCCCAAAGAGCTAGAGCTTAGATATTTAGCATGAAACATCTTCTAGTGAGTGGCTACCAAGTTTGTTCAAATAAAAGCCATGGGGTCAAAATTGGCCCTATCCCAGGGGGTCATTGATTTTCCCTATATGCATATAGTAAAAACTTAAAAAGTCTTCTTTTAAAGAACTCAAAGAGCTAGAGCTAAAATATTTAGCATGAAACATGTTCTAATGGGTATCTATCAAATTTGTTCAAATAAAAGCCCTGGGGTCAAAATTGGCCCCGCCCCAGGGGGTCATTGATTCTCCTTATATGTGTATAGCAAAAACTTAAAAAATCTTCTTTGAAAAAAACCCAAATAGCTAGAGTTTAGATATTTAGCACAAAACACCTCCTAGTAAGTGTCTACAAAGTTTGTTCAGATAAAAGCCCTTGGGTCGAAATTCGCCCCGCCCCGGGGGTCATTGACTTTCCTTATATGTGTATAGCAAAAACTTAAAAATCTTCTTTAAAAAAACCAAATAGCTAGAGTTTAGATATTTAACATGAAACATCTTCTAGTGAGTGTCTACAAAGTTTGTTCAAATTAAAGCCCTGGGGTCAAAACTGGCCCCGCCCCAGGGGTGTCATATTTTATCTATATGTGTACAGTTAAAACTTAAAAAATCTTCTTTCAAAAAACCCAATGAGCTAGAGCTTAGATGTTTTGCATGAAACATCTTCTTATGAGTGTCTACCAAGTTTGTTCAAATAAAAGCCCTTGGATTAAAATTGGCCCTGCCGGGGAGGGGGGAGATCTTTTTTTTTCATTATATGTGGGTAGTATAAACTTAACGTCATGAAACATCTTCTTATTGGTTTCTTCCAAGTTTGTTCAAATAAAAGCCCTGGGATTTAAACTGGCCCCGCACCGGGGGCCTATATACAGGTGAGCGACCTCAGGGCCATCGTGGCCCTCTTGTTTAATATTTCGAATTATAGTACTTAGAATTATGAATAATAGTCGAGGTGTTCTAAATATGTAAGTTATTCGTCGTGAAATATTTGTGACTTCTGTTGTGTAAATTGTACCATTAGTTATAAGATGTGGTACTTATCAACGTTTTTATTTTCAATGTCAGATGTGTCTACACGTTCTTGTAATTTTCCCAAACACCACGTTATCTTTCTAAACAGCTTATACATCGGCTGAAATGTGGTGAAAAGAGAGCATTGCAAAATGCCATGTGTCAGATAAACGAAAATTTATTGTAAGGTAAACTCTAGCTATAGATGACGTGTGCGCACTTGTTATCAAAGTTTTTCACTCAATTCATGTTAAGTCTAAATGACTTGTGCGTACTTGTCTACATTTTCTGAAAATACTTGAAATCTGCCGTACTTTCGTACTCCACATCATCGTACATATCACACCATGTGACGCGCCGTTATATGTCGCATAGATGTTAAATCTCGCACTTGACGCTACATGTCGCGTAATTACCGCTAGATGTTGCAACCGTCGCTAATGTCTCAAAATATTTTGCCGTTATATGTCGCAATGATGACATTAATGTCGCACCATTTTCCCTGAACGTTTACGTTTACTGTGTGTCATTAAAAAAGAGTTTCTTTGATGCACTTTGGCACTGTCATATGTTGCACTCGCCGCTAAATGTCGGACTTGCCGCTAAATGTCGCAACAGCCGCTATATGTTTGAAGATATTTTGCCGTTAAATGTCGCAATTTTGACGTTAAATATCGCACCATTTTCCCGTACCGTTAAATGTCTCAATAATACCTTTAATGTCGCAGTTACTAAATTCATGTTAAACAACTGATATTATGTCAATTACGGTATGTAAGTGATTGAACCGGCTCTGAAGTTATGGCTGACTAACTTTAGAAATAACTATATTGATATTATCTGATTGAGACAGTTCTAAAACATTGAACCTTGAAAAGTGTATTTTACAAATTCAGCACTTGCAAATATATACAGTCTTACCAACGTCAGAATTGTTGGCATCTCATGTTTTAACTATTTTTTCTTGCAGCCCATCACATTACATTTTCTGTTACAAGTAGGATAAGTCGAGTATGAAAATTAAATTCGTGCTTAGGCAAAATTCCTGTAGGTTAAAAGTAACTGAGGGCTGATTTCCTCCTTTTGCAAAAAATATTGCCGGGTAACAATGCGGCAAAAATTGAATAATGACCTAAATCTTGGCATAGTGACCTTAAAATACCCTAACTTTTGTTATTATATATAGTAACATAGGTAGTAATGTAATTCAATACCACAAGCTAACTTTATTTTATCATGATTATACATCTTGAGACACTAAACAGCAGTTATGCTACATTTAATGACCGACATCTAACGTTACCATTGCGACATTTAATGGCAAAAGATTTAGCGACATTTAGCGGCGGTTGCGACATTTATCGGCACTAGCGGGACATTTAGCGGCGTTGCGACATATTACGGCGCCACAGACACCGCTCTGTCGTATTGTTACTATTGTACTGTCGCATTTTGCCGTTGTACTGTCGTAGACAAAATATGTTGCTCCTAACGATACACCGTACACATGAATAACAAATGATTATAAATATATATCAACTGATGCATACTTTGAAAACTGGAAGTTTTGTGTATAAATGATCAAATGAATGATCAATAAATGATCAAAAAGTTACTTTATCATTGCATGATGGAACGTAATTCTTGAATAACTTACTTTTAAAATCGTTGAAATTGACGGTTGAATAATAAACAGTATGCAAACATGTACCTTTGCACGTATATTATTGATTAAATAATGTTTAAGTAAAAACTAAGCTCGATCCTGAAATATTATACTTTATATAATCAATATTATTTGATAGTGTTTTTGTTTTGGTGTAACATTTTAGATTTCATGCATTAATTAGACACGAAGTCTTGCCGCAACTAGTTTTAGTCGAAATTAATATTATTTTGTATTGAGCGTTTAAATGTGATCAAATTCAATTTGTTATAACTGTTTAATCAATGCATCATAACCAGATTGCTCTACTTTATTTTTGTTCGGAGTATTTTCATTGGTATGAAGTTTATACTCCAAAAAGAGAGAAAGAAAAACAAACAGGAACAAAACAAACAAATAAATAACCACAACAAACAGCAAACAAAACAAAGAGAAACAACAACAACACAACAACACAAAAATAAACATTCAACATAATAACAAAAAACAAACAAAAACAAACAACAATAAAATAATAATGATATTGAGTTTGTGGTTACAAAAAGAGCAAATCGATTAAAACAACAAGAATAAAAAAAACAACAAAAAAACAATCCTTTATAAAGACTAAAATATTGTTTAAAATAGCGACTGCGCTGTGACATTTACAAGAAACAAAGTTTTTTTGATAACGTTTTTGTACTCTACTGTATTCTACATATCTATAGCCATCAAGAAATCACAACATTATCAGTAGTTTGATTTCCCTTCTATGTTACGATTGCAAACGTAATATACTATGCAACGGTACTTTGATATCCTACATACAAAAAGTATTTAAATACATAATTTGTAATACAAGGGAAGCAACCTTTACAAATCCTTATTTTATTTTTACATGAGTTAAAATATTGATTACATTTGGAATTTCATTTCATATTCACTTTTGTTTTGTGATGAAAGAAATACCTCGGGTACTCCATTATTTCAGGCACGGGACGTTTGATGTCACCAATCAAACAATAATGATTTGTCTCAGGGGAAAGCAGAATATTTAAAGTTACGTAATCGTCAACATTTACCAAAAAATATTCACCAGTAAATGTTTTGTAACACACTCCAACACCTTATAAACATTTATATTCTTTGGTAAAAATCAAAACCCATTTGTTATGCTTCAATAATTTTTGTTAAGAATAAACCAAACTCATAAATTTTACTGGTTAATAATTCTCAAATTTGTACTAAACAAATTACCAATAATTTTTCTTAGCTTAATTAAGTCGTCATCTCATGACAATGCTTTCAGTCACAACAATTTTTTTTATTTCCGAGGTGTGCTTAACTTATTTCCAGGTGTATATATGTATTAGAGCATTATGTCCAACATTGTAAAACATCATCTAAGCGTTGCCATGGTAACAGTTTTCTCATCGTGAAAAACATATACAACACTTTTACTAGATTAAATTCTTACATGTATTTACGAATTGTGGGACATTTCAAATTTTTTTAATGCCCAAAAGATAAAAAAAAAAAACCAAATGAAAGAATTTAGAAAAATTGGGAAAACCCGTAGAACAACCCCCAATTCCCCACGTTAAAAGTACCACAGACATCATAAATCTATCCAAAAGGTTTTATATAATATATATTAGATTGTTAAAAAAACCAAAAACATTTTAAATACCTCTAAATGTTCATGGGGGTAACCCTTTTCTTTTTTAAAATACTAAAAAAATTTTTTTTTAAAAAAAACCCCAATAAATTTTAATAAAATTTTTACAACTATTTTTATGGCTGTAAATTTTTTATTAAAAATCAAAAAATTTCACCATTTTAAACACCCCCCAAAAGGGGTTAAATAAATTTTATAAATTTAAAATTGACCCAAAACCCCAAATTAAAATTTTTTTCTGGTTTTTAAAAAATGTTTTTTTAAATTTTCCCCAAAATTGACGAAGAGTTATGTAGACCTTTTCGTGCACAAAAAATGCTTTGTTGATTGGAGAATATGATAAAGTTTGATTAACGGTATGTTTATGCAAGAAATACAAGAATAAAAGAATGTTGATCACAACTGCGGATAAACATCATGAGACTCGTATAGGTAATATAATTTTTTTAAGTTCTAGAGTGAAATATGAGACAATATTTAACTAATGTTAACATTGGGTTCTACGATAAAAGCTTATTCAGTTTACAAAAATTGTTCTGATCGATAGAATAAAATACTTAAAACATTGAATGCTTTAAAAAAAAAACTTTTAATAATAAATATACATGTGCTAAGAACTATTTAAATAGATAGGAAAAACAAAAAAATTACAAGTACTGAAATATAGAATTACACACTGTCCGTAAGAAAAGGAAAGAAAATAAATTTAAATTGATATACGAGAGATCAAACTTGAAATAAATAAAATAATACTGCTCATAAATTGTATTCATCTTACAGAAAATGCGAAACCTTCACTAAAGGTCTTTTCGCCCCTTCCAAATTTAAAATTCTTTTAAAAAACGGGTTATAGTTTTTTTTTTACCCTTTTTTTATCACAGTCTTAAAAATCAAATTTTCAAAAAAGAGCAATAAGGGGTACCCCAAAAATGGGAAAATTTTAAAGTCGGGGAAAACGTTCACACAATTTTCAAATTTAAAAGTTTTTCCCTGAAAGGGCCCTTTTAAAAAAAGGAATTAATTTAAACCGGCAAAATTTTTAATTTGGGACTTTTGAACAGCCAGTGTCTTGTTATTCTTATAACACTTCATTTCCCTCGACTCCAACACGATATATGACAATGAAAGACAACTATCCGAAATATATTTTTCGTTAATCAACTTATTCACGATTAAGAGGAATACTTGATTTTACTTTTCAAAAGTTCAGTGTTGACATCGAGTTTCTTTCTAGACGCAACAGTTAAGTTTCTTAAGTCTTTTTCAGATGATAGCGGAAGGTACCCAAGAATTTTATTGCTTTTCAAACATGAATTATATACAATTTTTTGAACTTTAAATCTTATTTGCTTTCTCCATGTATTTGCAGTGACAGTTGAATTTCTTCTAAGAGTCGTGTATTTTCCCGAATTTCGTTGAGCGCTCGTTTGCCCTTCGATGGATGTTCGTATATAGTCACTAAATGGTATTGCTGAAAATCTAAACATAGCCTGAGCAGTTTCCAGAGGTCTTTCAGCCAAATCCTCGTAGAGAATGATTTTTAGTCTGCCTGGAAATTCAGATGTTATTTCTTTTGAAATTTTCAGATTTTCATAAACTGTTGTACAATGTCTGTCTGCTTGAGATTTTATTTTATCCTCTGACGCCATATGAATTTTGAATCTAGAGTTCATTATACCTCTAGGATCTCTTACTAAATGAATTATTTTCAAATTGGGATATAATAATAACAACTTTGCTGCATCTTTCATCTTTAAACGTATAAATTTTATAATCCTCAACGGCGCCTTCTTACACAGACCTGTTGCTTCAACGAAACATCTTTGCAAATTAGGCGTTTGATTCTCCTTTTGTTCTTTCATGCAATTTGTAAACGCTCCCATGATATTTGTATGCTGTGCATGATGGGGATTTGACAATGATGCAGCTGTATGACAAAATTGTAAGTTAAATAGACATGTGTTACATTTGCATTTTTATTCAAACGAAGATAAAATAAAATTTGAGGACTAGGTAACATCCTTTCAAATTCAAAACTTTCAAAACCATAGCATTTCCATATTGCTTTTAATTAATAGTTTGAAGGGATTCTTTGACAGCTCATTAGTAGCCAAAAATAAAAATCCTTAGAACGAATACAACGCCCAATGAACTGAATAGCTTTGTCGTGGTCTTCTTTGCAGGTTTTCACGATTGTCTAGAAGTATTAATGTCGTGTTTCATTCTAGATTAAATAAGTTAGATAATATTTCATGTTCTTGTTAATATAATAACTCTTGGTGATATCTCTAAAGCTTGAATCAAACAATTAAACACAAAAATCGCAGAATAAGTTTGTGTCTGTACACGAGGGATAATGAAAAGGTGCAGCATCTCTCACTCCCATTAGCACCGGCTTGAGCGGTACTCAACTTTCAACACTTAAGTAGTGGAAACTTGTATGAAGATCTTGTGTTAGGTATATTAGTTTGAAATTAGTTTTAAAAGGACTATGCTATTTCTGTTGTTATTTTTTCTTTGATTGTATCTTTTGTTTCTGTTGTTTGTTTTCTAGACATTGATAGAGTACAGTACATCGGATGATTAATTTTGTAAAACTGATAAAATTATTCTTCGACATAATTTTTACTTTCGGATTGATATATCTTCTAGCCTATCTGCAGATTATTAAATCTGCATAACTGGGATAAAAAGGTGATCCACTTACTAAGTCACTTAAACATCAGGGACTTATGTCGGCAATATCTTTTTTATCAGTAGCAATAACACACACACTGGCTATAACTTTCGCAGTAGCGATGGGTCCATCGCTCTGGCGATGCAGCCTTCACGCAGAAACGATGAATAAATAAGTCTTCGAGTTCAACTTGCTGTCACAGGTAAGTTTAAGAACAATTTTACGTTTTACTCAAAACAACTGGTGAGACTGGATACTACATGTGTACTTTTTTTAGCTCCGTACACAAACGTAACAATTTTGTACAAAGCGACCAAATATACCGTTGGCATTGCATCGTATGTATACATGGACATTTTGACAAACTAACAATATTTTTATTATTTCGGGTATTGTTTTGCATACATATAAATCATTGTCAAAACTGATTATGAGGCGATGGTGGCTAAGATACCAACGCAACGTGGGGGATCTCATTCCATGGCGTTTAACTTAACAGCATATTTTGCACCCGACCTTTAGTTTATAACGATCATTTCCTAACTTAAGTTGCAACTGACCAAGAAAGTGTTTTTACGATGTAAAATTTCAATAGGTTTCTTCTTCAAATTTGAAGCGTTGTGTAGAAGCTGGTCGTATAGCAAAATGTATTGACAAAGCGAGACTATATGATAAGTTTAAACTTACGACTGGTATGTCATTTCAATATATCACGACATTAAAATCATAAATAAGTAATATTATTCATACATTAAGTCCTCCAAAACTTTAACATTGATCTATCCTACAGCTAATACCGGCGAGTTTTAAAATTGTCATTCAATGTTTTTACTTTGGGCATAGCTTACAACTTTAAAATATAAAACAAGTGAGAATATTGCCGAAAATGAAATTCACAATCCAGAGAAGGCGTTGTTACACAAAGTAAAACCAAAATTTAAGACTGGAATTGACGGTAAATTTTTTTTTTAAATAAATAGTTTATTGTGGTATTGTTATACAACAGATGTTTATAATAACACACACATTGGCATGCTATACATCATTATATATATATATTTAATAAACCTTTAATGAAAACCTGAAATGATTTTATATATTTTCACAATATGTTTCTTTTTAATTTTTATTGTTTTATATATGCAAATATACAAATTACTGATTGCAGCTTGTGGTTTTTACAGGTGAAGCAATGCAGCAATGCAGAAGTGCAATTTTGCTGTTGCCGCCTACATCGTGTGTGAATCTGAACATAAAACTTAGCTTTAAATAAATGAAAGGAATATTTATCTGATCACGTACTGATGCACACAATTATGCCTACGAATTAAAAAATAAGCTTCATTGTCAGCTCATATTATTCATCTCATATAATTTGATATATAGAAACATAAATACTCGTATAGGTGTCTGAGGAACAGAGGCATCAATTGTGTAGCAAACGCCAGACTTGACTCTTCATTAGGAGATAATGCGTAGATGTCTCTTAGAGACAAAATACCATCCACTAGCACCGGCTCAAGATGAATTTAACATTTAACATGAAATGGTAAAGTTTTGAAATTAGAAACTTCCGCAGATGTGTGCATACGGAACCTTAATGTGACACTTAAGTGCGATTTGTATGGTTCCCAGGTAAACGAATGGGTGTTTGAAAAGAAATGAAACTTTAAATTAAACTTATGAACCAGTTTTGTTGAACAAAAACAACACCGCAACACACATGCTCTTATTGACTCGAGATTAGTTTTGCTTATTTCATATATATCTAACTGATAAAAAAAGTGAACAAAAGAAAATATATCTAAAAATAATTGATGCATATTATTGAAAAAGGTATCTGTCATATTTGATCAAATAGACAGAGGATGGGTTCATATATAACTAACTGATAAAAAAAGTGAACAAAAGAAAATATATCTAAAAATAATTGATGCATATTATTGAAAAAGGTATCTGTCATATTTGATCAAATAGACAGAGGATGGGTTAAAAACATATTTTCCAATTATCTAAATACAATCCTGGGGGGGGGGGGACATCGGTGCATAAAAAGAAGTAGGTTTAGCATACAGATTTCGAAATATAATAATTTCAAGATGTAAAGCTACCGATTTTTCACACATTTCTCGCAGATTTGTACATATAAACTGCTTATATTTCTGTACACGCTAAATAATAATGAAAAGAAACCTGACAGGTCATAAAGAAGTAAATTACAAATAATAATAATTATAATGACGAGACTTGAAGCTTTGTTTCTTTATTTTAAATGAATATTGGTCAGAAATGGGTAATATATGTCTAAACGTCTGTGCTACGCGTAATTTGAAATACATGTCAGATGCTTGAAAAGTGTTTTCCTCGAATAACACCTCTCCTGCATATATAATTTATAGAAATTAGAAGACCGGAAATAATTACCGAAGTACTTAACGTCGATAAGGATCATAGCTTTAAACAAATGTACGGTTGTATTGTGTATTCAGTTGTAAACTTAAGAGAGACGAAGAAAAATGTTTTTGACAACTTCTGGTTCTAAAGTTACGTTAAATGACTAACGGGTCATTTGCCACATAAGTAAAGAAATGGACATAATCAAGTAAAGGTCGGGTAACAAGTATGTTGGGTTAAGTTAAAGGCTGTAAAACAGACATATAAAAAAACCACCGCTTTGTGCTGTTTTCCTATCCACCGCCGTCTTCTTTCTACTCAGTTTTTTATCAATACATGTAATAACAGTAGCCTTAATAAAAATATCAAGAATACGTTGCATGTTATGCCAAGTTTTCCATGTCTTCGATATGTACGTGTTCATGTTTATCTTTGAAGAATTATGTTTTATTGTCTATGTCCTTTATTGTTACCTGTAGTTCTTACACTTTAACCCATATCCAAAAGACGTCATTTATACATCATAGTTTGAGCATCTTTTCTTGCTACTTTTTCAATTTCCCCACTAATCTGCACAACGCATACACACTTGAATTGAGAAATTGCCGTCGCAGGCCACGGTTTTGGTTAACTGGAGAAGAAATATTTTGAGTAGTGTATTCTTGTCTTCTTCAAATCCCTTTAACTCACAGCAGAGTCAACGAGTCCCTTAGTGCCGTTTCAGCTGCGACAATTGGCACACAACAAGGGACCATGACTATATATAGCTTAGAGTTTAATTCACATATCTCTGTAATCCTGAGAAGTTCGGGGACAAAGAGATTTCCAGAACTGTTCACTATTTAGAGAAACAAATGACTGTGTAATCGGGCGGAAAGCTCAGTCGGTAAAGCCGCGGAACGGTGTTCTGGGGGTCCCGTGTTTAAGTCAGGCTGCACATTTTTCTCAGCATGTGACAGAAATACAGTTGGTTTGCCAAAGTTTTATACATAAAATTCCGACGTTTTAGTATATTCGGTTTTAACCAAACTTTCATCGTCAAACTGTGCATAACAATTATACTATGTACGTGTAAGAAGAAGCACATATGTGGGATCCAGTCTCAGTAGGTGTTTCCAGTGAAACATTTTAATAACAAGTAAAAATCGGTATAAAACTTACCCATGACGGCAAAAAGTGAACTAGAAGCATTATTTATCTATCGTTATGTATTAAGCATCTAACATTGCCTAGTGGTTCCCCTCATTATTTATGAAAAGATTCTCTTGGGACCTCGAATAATCGGGACCTAGCGGTTAGGGTTATATTTCCAAACAACCGTTTATATAGGGCCATGTCAAAAATCTTTATAAATAATAATATAAACAAGGGTTAAGACGTACTAAATGTAAGACTTTAAGCGCGTCAATAAATAGATAAAATGTTTCTTTTTCAGTTCAAACGTTTTTGGTATGTGATAAACAGAAGATTGAATTCATGCAAGTTTATTTCTAATTTTACTGAACTCGTTGATTGAAATAATATTATGTGAGCCTCTGGCGAGCACAATATTGTTTCATTGAACTCGTGCATTAAATTCAGTATCAACTTTACAATCATTCAATATCCTTAATTTACAAACAAAGCATTTATAAAATGCTCATAACCCGCTAAACCCACATCTGGATCCGAGCTTGCATTAACTAACTTTCCAATTAAAAAACATTTAATCAAACACCGGTAAACCCTCCCGCTTAATAGATAAAAAAGTTACAAAAATCATCAAGTATGTATCAAAAAAGAAATAAAAAGGCTTGCTAATAGAACCAGAAAAAAAGTGAAGTTAAATTAAATATGGAACCGGAAAATTCGAATGGCCATTCTAATATCTCCTAAAAGAAACTTCTCTATAAAGTATATTTTGGTAAGTTGTAAAGACAATACAGTCAAATAAAAAGAATTAAAATTAAAACAAAACACTGTACACCCAATTATTTTTCAATTTTCGTTTGTGTTTATCAACTATTTCTATTTCTCACCATGACGACAGCTGGTACTCTTTCAACTTATATTTAGCAGCTGACGTTACAACCAAATCACCGTTTTCCAAAAATGGTCAAAACCGAAAGTACGGTAAAATTCATTAACAAAACGACACATACAGATCAATTTGTTTTATAGTTATGTAAGAACTCAACAAACTTGATATGCCAATGTCTTCTCATTTAGTGGTAGCAGCAATCGACTTTGGAACAACTTTTTCAAGTTGGGGATTTTCGTTCAAACATGAGTTTGATGTTGAGCCAACAAAGGTCACGGCAAAACAATGGACAGGATTACAGTCCGCCATATCGTTAAAAGGTAAATTAGTATTTTCATACTACTATACTACATACTGTATACTACTATAGCCGCTTCAATGTATTTTTTTGTATAAATGGTTGTTTTCTTTCCTATTCAGAGAAGTTATGCCAATCTTTTGATTTATTCAATTACTCTATATGTTTAAATGTGTGTACCATTATCTATTTTTAAGATACACATTAGTTGTTATCTCGATCTATCTGCATACTGTATTTATTAGAGAGATTATTACCGTGTAGTTAATGAAAATGTTAAAAGCAAGCATAAGGGTTATTATTGCGAACATGACATGTGCTGCAAGGAAATATAGATTTAGAATTACATTTGCCGGAAAGTGTACACACATACAATCAAGCGATTTTCCGTCTAGTTATGGTACATCAGTAAGCTTCATGTGTTTAAGGAAATATGAGCTTTGATGATGATTTAAATTTCTTTGCTAAAAAGACAAATATAGTTTACAGTATTTGCATACGTAGATGCACATTATATAGTTAATAAAGGATATTGATTTTCATTTAGTTATTTATATGAATAGTGTTTTGATTTTAAAGAAAGGTCGACACAGTTGACAGTATGGCTTCTAACTTCTCTTGTATAGGCAGGCCTTAGGTGTGTATTATTTTAGGCACGAAGGGGCACCCGAGTTGAACTTCCGGTCTTCCGTAAGCGAGCTGGATAGCTTCTCTACATTAAAAAAGCCAAAGTCCCTTGAAAAGTATACAGTCAAATTGAAATATCAAACAAATCTATACAATTAACTGTACTTGTAAATATTTTTTTCTAAATGGGGCATTATTAATGACTATGATTAAACATACATGTCTGCAGTTTAAGCTATTACATGTATACAAGTCTTCAATTGATTTTACACATAATAGAAAATATGAAATTTGATTAAAGGACCCACAACGATTCTCATCAATCCTGATGGCCAAACAATTGATAGCTTTGGTTTTGATGCTGAAACCAAGTATGCTGAACTTGCAGAGGAGCAGCAGCATAAAGAATGGTATTTCTTCAAGAGATTTAAAATGCAGCTGTATGACAAAATTGTAAGTTAAATAGATATTTATAACATTTGCATTTTTATTCGAACGAAGATGAAATAAAACTATAAGGGCTAGTAAACGTCCTTAACAAACTGTTTAAGCAATAGCAATTTCCTATTTCTTTAAAGCCTTTGAAGTGTTTTTAAACAGCATTATGCAGAATCCGGAGAAAGGGTGATTCTCCGAAATAATTTATTACAACTAATTGTATATAAATTGCAGACTCGGTTTGATTGAGTTTAAACATGAGAGATTATGAAAAATTGCAACATCCCCATGCCCTCTAGCACCGATTTGAGCGGTACCAAATTTTCAACACTTAACAGCGAACCGAATGACCAGAAATATAAAACAACATTGAAGCGAAGTACAGGGGAACTTTACACATACTTTATATATACTTTCACGTCTATATGTCATACAATAGGCTTACATTTATTTTGTAAAAAGAAGATATGCTGTGGTGTTTGAACCGAAAGAAAATGGTCATTTGTCTTTAATTACGACACGTGTCTTCAGTATTGAAGACTTATTTTGGTACTGAGTTTTCCTTTACGGTTGCAATATGTTGAAATTTTAATAGATAATTTAGCTTACTTATATACTTACTAGTAGATATCTCATATTAACAGAATTAATTCTCAGAACATTTTCGTTCCCCAATGCACATACTAGTACGTACTAATAAATTCATTCTTTAGCGCGGTGGGGGGAAATGTTACCTTTCTGCACATCGGTCGAATGTTTCACTTTCGCTCACTTACTTACTGTGAAGCAACGGGGTGTATTCTCAGCTGCGAATGGAGCGTAGGGGAAATGTATGCTTAGGTTTTCCGATTCTACTCCACAAAATGATCAAATTAAGGCAATATTACTGAATCTATATATATGCAACTTTTTTATGAAATAGAAAAAATACGAATGCTGAAGAAAACCCAAAACGGTAAAATTGAAAATATTGTAGGATTTGTTTGATAATGCTTAATATTTTACAAATTTATTATTCTTTACAGGGTATCCAGAAGGATTTTACGATTGAAGATGCAATAGGTAAATCTCTGATGGCGAAGACAGTGTTTACATTATCCATAAGATACCTTATAGATGATCTTATGGGCATGTCAAAGAAACAGGTTCTGGATGAAAATTTGACAGAGGACGACGTAAAATGGGTTTTAACAGTTCCCGCAATATGGAGCGATGTAGCCAAACAATTTATGCGAGAAGCTGCAGTAGATGTAAGATTTCTTTTGTTGTATTATTATATTAAAGTGTGTATACTATTTAGATAACATATATAAAAAACCGATCGGCAAAACGATTTTATGGAAACCATAAAGGCGAATTGAAAATTAATGCTTGCTTGATTTGGTTCATTCTGTTCATGAAAGGCTGTAATAAATGCAAATAACTGTCCATGACATGTCCTTGTAATGTTGTACATTTCAAAAATGCAATGAATACATTTTTAAATGAAGGTTATTATATTAACCAGTGTGTTTGTAACGTTTCAAGGCTGGAATAAAGGACAAGTGTCTCACCATTGCCCTGGAACCGGAAGCTGCATCTATTTATTGTCACTTACTTCCAACTTCAAGAACTCAGGGCTCCCTCGGGAAATTAGAAAGCGGGAGTAAATATATGATACTAGATGCTGGAGGTACATAACCGTTCTTTTTTATAAGAAGATGAACTTCTATTAAATATGTACTAAAATTATGTTATATCTATATAAGACATTTAAGTTCATGCAATTAAAACGTATTTTACCGCTAAGCATTACAGTTAATTCCGTAGAACTAGCATTACTGCATATTTTCAGATGCTAATATATTTATAACCATATAAAATTTGATAATTTTTCAGTGTTTCATGTGTACATGTATTTAATAAACTTGTTAATATCTGAACTGCTATGAGTCATATATCATATACGTAAAAAAGGAACAGTACGAGCTATTATTTTACGATACTTTTAAAGGAGGAACAGTTGACATAACAGTGCATGAAACAACACAATTTAATGAGCTCAAGGAAATATACAAGGCTAGCGGAGGAGATTGGGGTGGCACCATGGTTGACAAAGCTTTTGAAGAGTTTATCTCTGAAGTCATGGGTAGTGATTCATTTACATTATTTCATAAATGGCCTCCTATCCCAACAGACGAAATTATTCAATGTGTTAACACATTAAAATTATGAGACATTAAGTTGTACTTGACATGAAATTGTTTATCATAAAAGCTACCTTCATGCACAAAATTGGATAAAGGTAGTTATTCGTTTCTATGTTATATCCATAACAAATACTTTGTAACGGGTATATATACTAATGAAATTTCTGCCTGTTCTGATGTTTACAATATTCTATCTTCTATATCACTCAAACAAGATAATACTTTGATTGATACTTATAATACCTTTATATATCTGGCTAATAAACATTTTGTTTTCATACTCAAACGAAACAGGGACAGATGTTATGGACACGTTTAAAGATGATACCGTAGAAGAGTATCTGGATCTGATGAGAAGCTTTGAGATCAAGAAGAGAGAAGCCAAACCAGACACACAAGTGACCATAAGGATACCCGTTTCTCTGATTGATGCCGTAAAGGCAATTAGAGGTACATCGGTTCAAACTGTAATAGCCGAGTCCAAGTACAAGAATAGTATACGGTTAACTGGAGACAAACTAAAACTTCCTTCAGATGTTATGAATGGTTCCTTCCAAGAATCTCTGAGAAATATAACAAATCATTTAACTAACCTACTTGATAAACCGGAGTTGAAAGACTGTAAAACATTGTTAATGGTAGGTGGGTATTCGGAGTCGCTTTTACTTCAGCAAATATAAAGGAACTATTTTCAAACATGAAAATCGTTATACCATCAGATACCGGGCTCGCTGTTTTAAAAGGAGCCGTGATATATGGTCACGATCCAACTGTGATTTCACAAAGAGTTTGTAAGTATACATATGGGAATAATGGCAGTCATGACTACACTACAAATTGCAAACATCTGCCTACCAATAAATCGTTCGAAAATGGTATTGAGCGCTGTAATGATATATTCTACGTGCATGTTCGAGCTGGGGATGTCATTAAGCTAGGAACAGAATGCAAAACACAACAATTTTATCCGCTCGAACCATTACAGAAGAGTATAACGTTTGGTATATACTGTACAGAAGAGAAAAATCCTGAGCTAGTTACGGATCCAGGTTGTGTGAAATTGGGAAGCGTTACAATACCAATGCTTGACACAACTGGTGGATGTTCTCGAAGCGTTGATTTGAATTTTCTGTTCGGCGAAACAGAAATAGAAGTCAAAGTGAAGGACCCAAGGGAAGGAACAGTACGTGAAGTGAAAGTTTCATTTTGGGGATAAATTTGGAAATCCGTAGCTACTGAAGAGAGTTTTTGGCCCTTTGACTTTGAATGAACGAAATCAGTGTACTTTGTCTTGCGAGTTGAAACAATGAAATGTGTACTATTTTTACCGATTATAAGCACGTGCTACTTGCGACTACAAAAACTCGTTTATCCATTGTGTATTTGCTTCGAATCTATCTAATGCTTAAAAATAAAGTACATTTGGTTTTTTAAAATTTCGATATTTTCATTACACAATATTTAGGTGTTTAGCTAGATATGGAAAAGGTTACCATCACTTGCGATTTTATTGGACACATTTAGCTTTGAAAATAAACATATCAAAAAATATTTCGAATTTATTGTCGACTTATGAAATAATACATTTGCATTGTTATATAAAATCATGTATTATTTTTCTGTATAAAAGCGTAAGTAAATATGTGTGCATCAGTTGTTTAAACTTAGCACTATTCGATCTGTTTTTTTTGTGTATTTGTTTAAGACTATGCGTAAAGTTGTGGCTGCATGTCAAAGCGATGACAAACAACATAAAGTTATAATATAACGGCAAACAAGTCAATTCAAAATAAAGAATAAGAGCGGATATAGGATGAATAGATGCTTATATACAAAAGAAAACATCAAATAAACACAAATACAAACTCGCGCGCACACGCTCACATGCGCACTTCTGGTTTGGGTAAATCTTAAATTACTTAAGCAGACCACTAGTTTGATGAACAAAATGACATTTGAAGGCCGATACAAAAGGAATACTCCAAAGTATATGGTTGAATCACATAATTGATTGATGGAAAAAATATTTGGATAAGAAACTGTAGTACCGAATTAAATATATTGAAACAGTGTTCCAGTCTTTCTTTAACCGGTTAATATATCCATATTTGATTAGCTTTGATTCATTAACGTTTAGAACAAATGAAATATTATCCATTGTTTCAGCTAAAGAAATCATTGTTTTAAGAGTCATGCGTATAGGAATATGTATTTTGAAAAAAATTATTTAATATATTGTATTTTTCCCTTAAACGCCAGTCACACTAGAGCTTACGATTACTTGCGACTACCGGCGACGTGTAAAACCGACAATCATCGGCGATTGTCTGCGACCAAGCCCTCTTTGAACAGATAAATTCACTTCTGCGATTATAGTTCGACCAATCATCATTGACAATCGCACGACAGGGCATCAGCAAACGTACGATGGTTTCAAGATTGCATAGAATTACTTTCGACTACCCGTGACCTGTCATGCGATCACCTACAACTTGTCGTACGAACATCACACGATTACTAAAGACTACTTAAGATTATCAGTGACTAGTGGCAATTTGTAAAGACTGTCGTAAGATTGTCGCACGATCGTCGCTAGAAAGTGCGACAGCCTAAGACCTTATAAGATCACTAGCAACCTGTTTGATCGCAGAGAGGTTTTTGTGCAACCTCAAAAACCTGTCTACGACTGAAATTGGTCGTGGGACCTAAATAAGATAATCTGCGACTATCGAAGATCACCGATGACCGTCGTAAGACGTTTTAAAGATTGTCCGCGACCAGTGGTCACTGGTGATTGTCAACTTGTCTTAAACTCTAATGTGACTGGGGATTAACAACTATGCAAACAACAAAGTTCCTTTATTTAAACTGTGCATGTTTTTTTCTTAATTTATCTATCCAAATGTTGTCCATTAATTTATTTCTGTAGATACATTCTCGAAAGATATGTTCTATTGTTTTACAAAAGCTACGAAACGGATAACTGATGATTTTTATTTTGAACAGTAAATACTTCGTTCCCGAAATCCTTTGGACATGTCTTACTTTGAACCACTATTTAAAAGTATTCTTTATCAATTTGAATCGCCAAGTATATATAGCAGTTACTGTCTAATAAATAGCCATAGAAATAACGTCAAAGATGGCTGTTACGTAGCAAAATGGAAACGAGCGAATTTTTACATAACAGATTGTAAGAAATATGGGAACTTTCAAGGTAAAAGTAGAATTTAAGTTTTTATCATATTTAATATTTATATTTTCAGTATTCTATTCATCATCATTAGATAGGAAGAGTGACCATTTGACCTGGCAAGCGGGCTTACTAAATTTGACTTACTATCTTTTAAGTGCGTACTGGAATCGCTTTTTTTAAAGTTACAAGATTGAAGCAGACAGTTTTATAACTGTTTTGAAATTCCCAGATTTAAATGATGATATATATTTACATTGTGAAATTTGCTGAATTACTCTTGTTTGTAATAATTCCCTTTTTATTTATCACGATTTCTAAGAAAAGACTTTCTTTCCAATAATAGATCTAATGCAAAACATTTTTGAAAGTAAGGTAAATACAAAATTCGATATATGTTTAGTCACTTTTATCAGGTTCAATGAAGGAGAAAAGGTATTTTAAGCATGTAAAGTCATCACAAACCTCATAACAAGTTCTATTTAGTCAAAAACACGTGTTACAAACGCGAGTGGGACACAAAACGTCGTACTATAGCTTTTTGAAACCCTTGAAATTGGAGATCCCTCAATTAGAACATATGACATATGACAATCAGCTTCATTTGGGGCAGTGGGTCAGTTCTTGAGTTTTACACCTTACAAAGCTTGTTAACACTGCCTTGAAAATCAGTTTGCTTTTCCTGTGTAAAACATTATACTATACGTTACGTTCCTTTATCATGTTTTACGTTTTTGTAGAAAGTTTACCATCCTTAGTATGGTATAACATGTTTACTACATCTACAGATGTCTATGGTAATAAGTGTGAAAAGCAAAAAAATTGAGGACACAAGAGGTATACGAATGTCTTTTAAGAAATAAATTAGAATTATGGTTTCAAAATTTCATGTTTTCAGTTTCTAGTTGCTTCAAATACATTACTACATGATGAATAAGCGAGCACAAGTTACTGAAAACAATCAATAAACAAACAAACAAACAAACAGATAAAAAATAATAATAATAAAACAGAAAAAACGAACCAAAGTTCAGATCACAAGCTATATTTTTCACGTACCCACAAAAGAGATAATGTTGACAAAAACAAACCGTTTCATTCAATTTCAAAAGCTATATTTGCGAAACATTCATGGTGATTCCATTTATCATACGGATTGTTGTTATCTACAGGAAGATATGAATCAAATACCGCAGGTGATCCTTTGACATTATTTTAAAATACGGAAATGTCAAGGCTAAAAAGCTAGGTAACTTGTAACAAATGTTTTATTATAGAGAACAACATCACGCTTTATTAAAACTGTTAGTAGCTTCAACCACATATTACAATTTTCTCAGGTAAACGATCTCGTGACCGTCCAAAATTTTTCCGTATTGGATAAAAAATTTATATTATTTTCATATTAAACGGTTGGGTACATGTGCACAAAAAGATGCTGGTCTGGTTTCCGATTTCAATCTCTAACAAAATTAAGACCGGGAACCATGTTTGCATAAAGACGGTAGTTATTATATGTTTACAACAGCTGGTGATATTTCTTTCCTGATTTACTGTTTTATAATATGTTTCTGTTGTATTGTCAATGTGATAATTGAGATAAGGGGTGTCAATTTGATATTTTTCGGATTTACTATTATATAATTATGATACTTATTAAACAATTATTATAATGTAAGTTGTAACAATGTATAGAAGACAATGTTAACTGTCATTTTTTTAACTCACAGAAAATGGTCAATAAATAAATAAATAAATAAATAAATAAATAACGTCTAAAAAGTATTCATTGTATCAGTCAAATCCTAAAACTTATGTATGTACAAAACAAAACCATTCATGAATTATAACCTTTTTTTCTAGAACTTTTTTGATATGGGTCTATGATAGTGGATGTGGTGGTAGTTTTATTGGTTACATTGATGATGTTAATGATAGTGGTTTTGTTATTGGTCGTGGAGTGGATGATTTGTTGGTGTGATGATGATGATGATGATATTTAAAATTAAACGAAAGATATATAACAAAAAGTTTATTATAAATTTGAATGTACGATACGGAATATATTTGGACTCGTACACAGCTTGGAAAGTCATATTGGACTCGCTATCGGCTCGTGCAATATGACCTTTAAATCTGAGCACTCGTCCAAATATATTCCCGTATTGTACAGTAAAATGTATAATTACCTAATAATAATTTGACATATTCTTTACTTCATTCATCTTCGTTATCTGATTAAAGTCACATATTATTTATTATTATTGCATAGATCTGTCCGGAAAAAACAAACACTTGAAATATTATATTATAAAATATCCCATATATATAGAACATTAACAAATGTTAAAACTTTTCTCCCACATAAAACAAAATAAAACGTTGCAACGGTTTAAAATCACAGCAGGATTAACATTGCTCATACGTATATTGGATGTTTTTTGTCGAATAAGACATGTATTAATGATCTATTTTCATATAAAAGAACGAGTCTGCTTTGATGACATTTTATTTCAAAAACGCCCAAACTACAATGACTTTGTGTGAAAATATTAAAATGTAGTGTTCCAGTGTTGAAATGTAACATGAATTCAACACAATTATCAACCTAAAAATGACAGCGATATATTTCTTTCCGTCCCTGCCGATTTATCATAAACTTGCACCTCTAACTCCGTACCACCGAATCGAAAACTTGCAGACGCTTTACGATCGACACCACCTGTTGTATCAGGCATAGGCAACTCAACCTCACCCAATAGTACACAGCCTGAATCAGTCACTAGGTCAGGCGAGCGATCTTTCGTACAATAAATTATAAATGTTACAGACGTCTGTGTTGGATAAATCGGAAAATATAATTTTTCTTCTTGCCATTCACCTACTTTGACAACATCTCCAGCACGGACATGAACGTCAAATATATCTTCGCAAAATTCTTTACCTTCTGCAAAAAAAGTTTTTGTTTTACGATGGGTGCATGAATTTTTCATTTCATGTGAAGCCCTAGTTCCGTACGTAAACTTGCATATTCTTTCCGCAATCAGAGATGGGTTGTGACCAAAAATTACCGCTCCCTTTAGAACAGCAAGTCCTGCATCAGCTGGTATTATCACATTCTTCTCTCGAAAACAAGCTCTTATTCTTTCCTGAAGAATGGACGACTCGGAATAACCACCTACCATAAGTATTGTTTGGCATTCTTGCAGCTGCGGTAAACGAAAGAGATCCTCCAAATGGCTGACAATACTTTCCAATGATTCTGTGAAGAAGCCTTTCATAATATCAGGATCAAGTCTTATTTTGTCACCTGCAAGCTCTACATGGTTTTTATATTTTGTACATTGAATCTTTTCCCGGACTGTTATGTCGGTGAGATCTTTAGTCTGGTCAATCAAAGCTACAGGTATCTTCAAAGATACCTGTCTGTCACTTGTTGCTTTTATCTCTCTCTTCTTAACCTCAAAACATCTCATAAGATCAAGGTAATCTTCCATTGCTTTATTTTTGAAGGAATCCATGACGCCCTCACCTAGAGAGTATATTAAAGTAGAACATATTAACCTTGTATATATATAAACTTTAATTTGATACAGTGCTGATGAAATCGTATCGAGCGAGTATTTTGTGTTATATCACATTTTGAGTGTTTATAAATTTACATACGAGTAAATGCCAAATTTATTCTCGAGAATATATCTATTTTGATTCAACTTCGATTTATTACAGAAGTAATCGTAACTTTAAACTGTATGTTTTCATTACAACGGTTTAACGAATATCTTCATACCTGTTATTTCACATAGGAAGTGTTCAAATGCTAGATCAACTTTTGTCCCTCCCCAGTCACCGCCAGTGGCTTGGTGAATTTCTTTTAGGATTCCGTCTGACATAATCTGATGTGCCGTGATATCAACTGTTCCACCTAACAGTAAAATGATAATGTGTTTTATTCGCTTTTATTAAATATGTTTTACTATTTAATGTTTTTCCGTCTATAAGGACTATATTGTGAGGGGGCTTATTATAAGTACTCACTTTTAAAGAATATTTTGATAAATAAAGAAATGCCAACTTTTAGAAATGCAAAAAGACCCCCACTGTTAAGCGAATTATACATGCGTGCACATGCATGTATATGATTCTTTATGATGATTAGATATTTTAAAACAATAAAACTTTGTACCTCCGGCGTCCAGAATGAGGTATTTGCTTCCAGCTGTAAGTTTTCCAAGTGAATTTAGAGATTTATTGGCCGGGATATGTTGACAAAATAAAGACGCAGACTCCGGTTCTAAGGCAATTGTTACATTTTCCGTTTTTAATCCCGCCTATTTTAGGAAAAAATAAATAAATATTTTGACAATTTTAGTATTTGGTAAGTTCAAATTTAAACGACTATATAAAAAAATGTAGCCGATTTGGGAAAACATTTTTAAAATAACAAGCAAGGAAAGTCATGTAATTGTCTGAATATTTTCACGCAAATTTACAATGCTTGTTATAATAATATATTATATTCTTAACGACTTAAAAATATATATATGACATAAAACTTAATTATAGTTATAAAAATGCATGAATTTCTATAGGGAATGGTAGCACCTAATTTCTTTAAGTAAGTGTTTATTGCTTCTTTAAATGGGGCGTCAGTGGCCGAGTGGTTAAGGTCGTTGACTTCAAACCACTTGCTCCTCAACGCCTCAATCCCAACAGGGACTTTGAATTCTTTCATGTGAGGAAGCTATCCAGCTAGCTTACGGAACGTCGCTGGTTCTACTCAGGTGCCCGTTCGTGCCTGAAATAATGCAAGGAGGGGCACCTGAGGTCTTCCCTGAGGTCTTCTTCCACCTGTAAAGCTGGAACGTCGCCAAATGACCTATGCTGTGTCGGTGTGACGTAAAACCCAAAACAAAATTGCTTTTAATGACTTGCTATTGTTTAATTGCTTTCGGGAGATTTTCATTTTTCAAAGCTTTAATATATATCAAGATGTACCTAAATGTAAGTACATTTATGTTTCTATTGCATATAAACTAAAAACTAACAGTTTCGGCGGCTTCTCTCATAAATTGCTTTGCAACATCATTCCAAATTGCAGGTACTGTCAGCACCCAGTGAATATCTTTCTCTTCCAAATGTTGATCCATCAGCTGTCTTTTACACATATCCATAAGGTCATCCTTGAGATAACGTATAGACAAACTGAACACCGTTTTTGCTTTTAGGGGTTTCCCAGTGGCATCGTCTATAGTAAAATCTCGGCTAAGACCCTATTACAATTTATAAGATTACATAAGTTATGTAATGTAATGTTTATGACTTTGGTTTTGAAAGTATATTATAATTATGTGTATGGAATGTGCAGTGATGAAAAATGTCCTTCACACTTGATCCAAGCACGCAAAATGTTTGCGGTCATGTCGCATGCGTTCAACTTTTGTACAGATGAGATTTTTTTTTCAATTTTAAATTTGTGCAAACATTTATAAAATGTTTGTGATCTTGATTCATTAACTTCTGAACATGCCGTTTTGAATGACAATTATATAATAAATGAAAACACGACAAGAATTTTTCACAGGACATCTTCAGTTTATACATTTAATAACTTGGCCGAATTTGAAAAAGCGTCGCAGACTTACTTTTTTTGTTTGCACATATAAGTACGCAATCTGTTTTCTGGGGACATAGTAGCCCGTTTGACCTATACGTGAAACAATACAAGTTAAAGGATCTTTTCAACATTTGGATGATTGGCATCTGTTCATCTGTTAAAAATGACATGAGTAGGAGCAGGTCAAAAATTTCATAGCCGTTTCTGTGTCGTTTTTTACAATCAGTTTACATTGTATTTGTTACAAATTAATACATTGCTCACGCTTTTAAGAATGTTTCGTATAATTTGGTATTATATGCCCAGGCAGTTTCTTTTCTGATTCTTGTTCGTATTAAAAAACTACGAACATACTATTATCACACTTTACATCTTTCTACTTGAAAACAAAAACCCTGAAGAAAGGAAGACGTTTTGTGTTTCGTTAATATCAAATAAAACCTTAGTAACATATCGTGAACTCTTC
>NW_026862971.1:0-57790 GCF_026571515.1 Ruditapes philippinarum
CCTATTGATTTGCTCATCTGAAAAACAGTTTATTTTTTTCTGTGTGAAGGGGTCCATTTTCAATGAGTTTTCCAGCCAAACAATGTAATCATTGTATTCTTGATATCAATGATTGTTAATGCAGTTCATTCCTATCAAATGAAAGAAAATAATGTTTTGGTTACTTTTTATAGAAAATATAAAGTTTAATTCAGTCAGCAATTTATAACAGTCATTTTCTTAGAGTTCAAAGGATATAAAAAAAGTTACCATGTAATCATTAGTCTCTGCGTGCCCCACATGTATTATCTATGTAATAAATTAATTGGTTGTATCCTCACATTTAGAAACACCTGGCCTCTTCTATTTTTTTACGTTGGTAATGTTTTGCTAACCAAGATATTTTACAACTCAGAGCTAACTCCTCCCTAATATAATGCAATTTGTTAGACTGGTTAGACGACAGATTAGGTAAATTTTATTTAGTTAGTACACATTAACCAAAGTTAGACTTAGCACAAATTTGAAAAATACTACAATGTGATTGGACAAAAAATAATGTTGATCATTAATTTGTGTTTAATGTGCACACCGAAATGAAAGTGGGTGGTTTAAACGATATTGCTCTACATTATATTGCTCTACATTATCTAAAGTCGCAGCAGTAGGTCAAATGCGTATAATCTGTGTCGACACCGCTAACGGACGAGTCGTGTATTGTTTACCCATATTCTGACAGAAATTAAACATGTTTCCAACATTTTATGTGATCTTACAAACAGTTTTGTTAATTATAGGAACATACATCTTTTATCATGCTGTTTCGATATTCATCAATTATCGACAAAACAAGAAAATATTTAATGGAGCTAAGGGTCCAGAAAAACATCACTGGTTGTTTGGCAGTTTCTTCTATGTAAGTTTTTTATTTTTTATTATGTCAAAACGGGAAAAATTTAACAAATATATTGTTAAAGTGTCAAGACGATGTACCGTAAAAAATATAAAATCAATCCGTTATATTACCAACTGTTTTATTTAAAATGACCTTATTCGTGATATTTACAGATAAAATTTTAGGGGTTATGATATGTCACATATTTTATCTGACGAAATTGTTTATATGTTTTCATTAAATGCACTATAATCACTATTTAGGTACAGCAAATTCGGGTTTAAGAAAATTTTGTAAATAGTTGATCTTAAATGCTTGCTCTCTCCTGATTTGACGTACTATAAACCGTTCATATGAACCGAGTCTGCAACTTTGTCAATTTTGCCGTGTTGGACTTTTGTAGGGATTCTGTTGTTCACTATTTTGTTAGTATAGCTAGCTATTTTACGAGTGAAAGAAACTATAAGGAGGATGATTTAAAGTATAAGAACCATTTGTCGCTATCACGTTATCACGAAAAAAAAACACAATAATTTTTTTAATAACTACGATATTAAAATTTTGATGGTACACAATTATAAAGAAATATTTTCCTCTCATTGTTTTGTTGGTTTGTTTGTTTTTTGGGTTAACGTCACATCGACACAGTATAGGTCATATCGCGACGTTCCAGCTTTACTGGTGGAGGAAGAACGGGCACCTGAGTAAAACCACCGACGTTCCGTAAGCTAGCTGGATAGCTTCCTCACATGAAAGAATCCAAAGTCCCTGTCGGGATTCGAACCCACAGCGGTGAGGGGCAAGTGGTTAATCAGTCAACGACCTTAACCACTCGGCCACGGACGCCCCCCTCATTGTTTTGAAGTAAGCAACATTTTAAAATTCAAGGATAGAAACCCGAAAACGAGTTCGGTGGTTGTATTCTAAAACGACTTTGTTGTCATATTCTTAAGCATACAAAGTTTAAATGAATTCTACTATACTGTTTTCATTCTGCCTATACATATTTATGTCACTACAGAATACGCCTTTAATTATATGCTTTCATAGTCTATGTGCCTAAAAATCATAACCATTTTGTATGGAAGTAAAATATTGTTGTTTTTTTTTCTGAAGTTATTGACAATAAATTATTCTAGATTAATTTATAGGTTAAAACTATTTCTAAAAAAGAGTTTAAATTGAGAAATGGAGAATGGCTAAAAACTGTCTTTTATGTGCGTTTAGTTGAGTTCCGTATAGATTTGTATATATTTTCACACAATGGACAGTTTGTGTAGTTTCTATTACTTAAATTATGTATTATATATTCTATATTATACCTAATTTGCATACGCCATTCTTGTTATTTAATATGACGTCATCCGGTCCATAAATCGCATACAAACCGGCTACCCAGTCTATAATTCTTATATCGATTGGATGATGTCATATTAAATATAGAAGGGTGTATGCAAATGAGGTAAAATATTTCATTTTACTGTGAAATGATTCTTTTACTGAATTTATCGTTATGTTTCACATAAATTTATTACATGTTGCGTTTCTGGTCATATACCATCCTCAGTCTGACCAACCAATCCGTAAACTTGCATATTGCCCGAAAGGCCATGTTTTATTTGTTAAATATTGCACAGTTGTAAAAACAATCCATGTAAACCATACAAATGGAAAGCAATATTCTAGTAGTTCCGTTGTGAATGCTCTTAAGTACTTTGTATTCGTTCTATTCAATTGTCAAATAATTTGACACTTGTACTTTGAAGGTAAAAAGAAAATAGGTAAGAATAATGGTATATCTTCTGTTAAGCGATATCACTGAAATACCTAGATGCATAAGGTTAAATGGTCATTTTTGGAATGAAAAAATATTTGGAGCATAATTTTAGATGGACAGTAGAATTATTTTATTCACATGTTTCTTTTTTAATGCATAACAGTTAACAATGCATGTAATGATATGAATTTATTATGTTTAGAATGTAAATATTGTGAATCAGTCCGGCTTCAAGATAACGTAGCCTCTCGCGTCAAATATTGGTATTTTAATCCTTTTTATAAACGGGAACCCGTGACACACATTTTGAAAGCAATTTTTTTAACTCTTTCATATTTTGTCGAGTTATTTTTTGAAAATGACAAAACGTTATACTTTTCACTAACATATTGGTTAACTCCGATATTATTATACAAAAATTGACACATATGTGACATGATTTTAACTTGATTTTGGTAATAATTAATTTTATAATTTATTAAGTTTGGTCCAAGTGCATAGACCTGGAGGAAAATTATATTGAAAAAGAAGAGGTAGCCTCAACCCGACTAGGTTTGGCTGGTAATTTATTGAATCGTCGTCGTAGAAATTTCTGTATTGACTATTCACCTAATGAGGAATTTTATTTAGATTATATTAGAAAAGAATTTCAATACACACATTGTTTTGTACATAATAACAAATAATTTTCTTATTCAATTTGTTATTATAATTTTGAACATTCTTATTTACAAACACTATGCCATAAAACAAAGCTATTAGTCACTGGTAATATATAGAATAATAATTATGAAAAAAATAATACTTTATAATAATAGTAAAAATAATGATGATAATTATGATAATGAATAACAAATACAATTGTCATCATTACATGTATTATGATATTGATAATTATGATGATAATGAAAAGAGTACGAGGAAGAAGAAAAAATGATATGAAGAAGAAAAAGAAGAATATTTATATATAGTGAGATCATAAATAGAATCACGAAAATCTAGTTTGTTGTCGCTCAATATTTTCTTATTATTGTTTTTCGTAGTTTCCGACAGATTTGCACGAGCTAACAAAGTATTTGATGGAAATGGGTAATAAATATGGAAGTGAACAAGGCTATGTTGTACTCTGGGGACTGCTGGGAAAACCTGTTTTGTTTCCAACATGTCCACGTGTTACTGCAAAACTGTTAAAAGGCAATGGTCAGTATTTTTTTATAAAATTTATGTTTGTTTGAATAGATAGAAGATGCATATTTCAGTGATAAACAGAAAAGAAAAAAAAACAAGGGGTTAAATGTATTGTTCTTTAACTTAATATTATCATTTAAATCGGTAACGAGCCATTTTTCCGTGATATTAAATGATGGTCATGTAAAATGTTTTGGAACCTACATTGTTTCCAGCTTAATTTGTCTGATGAATATAGTTAAACAAGTCTGTTTAGACCGGATATTGTCAGTGGTTTCTGATGTGCTGACATAAACATACAGTGCTAATAGATCAAGAAACGTGAAAAGCGTATTTGTATTTTATTTATTTTGCTTTGAAATATTTGATTGGCATATAGACCAACAGTTTATCATGAAAATACATTTTCCTTTATGATATGTAATTTTTCGTTTGAACAGAACCCAAGTCGAGGGGATTAGATGGAGGTTACAAACATTTATTACCGTGGCTAGGAGAAGGTTTGCTTGTAGCTAACGGTGAAAAATGGGCGCGAAACAGACGTCTACTGACTCCCGCCTTTCACTTTGAGATTCTGAAGCCGTACATAAATGTTAATAACCAGTCTGCAGATGTGTTTGTTGTAAGTTTTCCTAGTACTCATAAAAATAGAAATCAAAGTGTACACAATCAACTTTGCCCCTACTCAATATTTGACTTTAGCATCTGGTCTTAGGATTTTATATTTTATTAAAGCAAAGTTTTTCCTTTCTATGTTTAGAGAACAGTCACACATTAATGTCTCGTTAGAATTTATAACTTCTAGATGTCCGAGCTAATGTGCCTCATTTTCATAACGGTGAAATTGCCAAAGAATTTTATTTAGTTTAAGCACTGTATATTATTTAATTATGCAAAAATATCTGAAATAATTAATTCTATTTAATATTTCTAGTACTATGTTTAGATATTGTTAATATTTCTTCTCTCGCAGAAAAAACTTGCAGCTAAAGCAAAAACCAGTGAAAGATTTGAAGTGTTCCAGTACGTCAGTATGTATACATTGGAGGTTATATTGAAATGTGCTTTCTCATACAGCGAAGACGTTCAAACAGCGGGGTAATGATTTGAGTCTTGCTTAATTAGATTTGGAATAACATTTTGTTTAAAATTTAAGGTAGACCATGGGTAATGCATTACCTCCACTTTGAAGAGTATTCAAAAAGGCTAGAATCGCTTGTAAACTACATTGAAAGTGAGGGGCGTGGGTTCAAACCCCGGAAGGGACAACTTTTTTTTCTTTATTTTTTTTTAACATTATTTATGTATCTGTCTGTATGGAAGAAAAAATGTTTGATTAAAATTATATAATTATTTTAGGTATTTATTGTGCTAAATAATGCCAAAATTTATAGCAAATATGATACCAGATATTTTCAAATTTCGATAAAGTAAAAACTACACGGTAAAAGTATTTTATATTTCGCAGGATCAACTAATATACCTTTGAAAAAATTTAGACAAGCTTTGATACCAGACCCTCATTTTGATAGATTTAAGGGATATTTTGAATAAGGCATTTTAGATAGGGAAATGGTAAATTTAGTGTTAAAAGTGGGTGGGGTAGGGTAACATTTTTCTTTTGTGATCGCTTTTCGTCCGGCGTCCGTCCGTCCGTCCGTCGTCCGTCCGTAAACTTTTACTTTAAATGACATCTCCTCATAAACCACTAAGCCAATTTCATCCAAACTTCACAGGAATGTTCCTTTGGTGGTCACCTTTAAAAATTGTTCAAAGAATTAAATTCCATGCAGAACTCTGGTTGCCATGGCAACCGAAAGAAAGAACTTTAAATATCTTCTTTTAAAAATCATAAGAGATAGAGCTTAGATATTTGGCATGAAACATCTTCTAGTGAGTGTCTACCAAGTTTGTTCAAATAAAATCCCTGGGGTCAAAATTGGCCCCGCCCCGGGGGTCATTGATTTTCCCTATATGCATATAGTAAAAACTTAAAAATCTTCTTTTAAAGAACCCAAAGAACAAGAGCTAAGATATTTAGCATGAAACATGTTCTAATGGGTGTCTACCAAGTTTGTTAAAAAAAAGCCCTGGGGTCAAAATTGGCCCCGCCCCGGGGGGTCATTGATTTTCCTTATATGCATATAGTAAAAACTTAAAAAATATTCTTTTAAAGAACTCAAAGAGCTATGGCTAAGATATTGAGCATCAAACATTTTCTAATAGGTGTCTACCAAGTTTGTTCAAATAAAAGCCCTGGGGTCAAAATTGGCCCCGCCCTAGGGGGTCATTGATTTTTCCCTATATGCATATATAGTAAAAACTTAAAAAATCTTCTTTTAAAGAACCAAAAGAGTTAGAGCTAAGATATTTAGCATGAAACATGTTCTAATAAGTGTCTACCAAGTTTGTTCAAATAAAAGCCCTGGGGTCAAAATGGGCCCCGCCCGGGGGGGGGTCATTGATTTTCCCTATATACATATAGTAAAAACTTGAAAAATCTTCTTTTAAAGAACTCAAAGAGCTATGGCTAAGATATTTAGCATCAAACATTTTCAAATAGGTGTCTACCAAGATTGTTCAAATAAAAGCCCTGGGGTCAAAATTGGCACCGCCCCGGGGTTATTGATTTTCCTTATATGTGTATAGCAAAAACTTAAAAAATCTTTGAAAAAACCAAAATACCTAGAGTTAAGATATTAAGCATGAAACATCTTTTAGTGAGTGTCTACAAAGTTTGTTCAAATAAAAGACCTGGGGTCAAAATTGGCCCCGCCCCGGGGTCATTGATTTTCTTTATATGTGTATAGCAAAAACTTAAAATCTTCTTTGAAAAAACCCAAATAGCTAGAGTTTAGATATTAAGCATGAAACATCTTCTAGTAAGTGTCTACAAAGTTTGTTCAAATAAAAGCCCTGGGGTCAAAACTGGCCCCGCCCCAGGGGTGTCATTGTTTTTAGCTATATGTGTATAGTAAAAACTTAAAAAAACTTCTTTTAAAAAGCCCAATGAGCTAGAGCTTAGATGTTTAGCATGAAACATCTTCTGATGGGTGTCTACCAAGTTTGTGCAAATAAAAGCCCTTGGGTTAAATTGGCCCTGCAACGTTGGGGTGAGGGTTGGGTGGGCCTATATACAGGTGAGCGACCTCAGGGCCATCATGGCCCTCTTGTTATACATATTAAGAACATTTTGTTTAGAAACAAACATTTTGCTTGTGTAATGTGTTGCCTGAATGTTACTATTTATTGCTTAACAATGAGCAATAGAAAAACATTTTTTATAATGATGATATTACAGATTATTTACAGTTTCCTCATTTCTGAAAATAAGCCCTTCTAATGGCAAAGTCTTAGTTCAGAAATATATCCATAACTCATAAACCACACGGGAAATTTTAGTCAAATTTTGCATAAAGGTGACCTTGAAGACATATAACTGTCCTATGTTGTCAATTTTACAGTTCCTTATGGTGCCCATTACCCATGGTCTACCTTAAACATACAAAAAGAGCAAAGGCCTTTGTAAAAACAAACTTAACTGTTAACAATGCCAGGAGGACGATTTAAATTATAGACCAATTAATCACGGAAGACATGCTGTCTTTACGGTCAAAAGTCATGATATTTTTCCTTTAAAAATTAAATTTATATTACATGCTGAATCTCGAGTAACTGTTGAAAATTTAAATTTCAGTGATTCTAACGAATATGCGAATACAGTGAGTAGAATAACCGACGCTCTTACATACAGGTTCCTGTGAGTTATACTTTCTTGTTATTTTTTTTCTTGTGTCTGTTTGTCGTTTTGACAAATTATGTTATTTTTGCAATATTCAGTATTGCCTGCACTCCTTATACATATTTCCTAGTAAATATCGGTGTTCTAAATTTGAGTTTTTGTGAAAATGTAGTGAAATTTATAACAACGTTTCTAACGTGAAATTCTATTAGATAAGCAAAAAGTTGATATTATTTATATAATTATATGGCTCCTCAGCATATATGTTTTTAATTATTTTTATTTGTTAGAAAATTAGTAATAAAGATTTCATAACTGTCTATATTTGGTTAATTGCAATATGACCCGTGCCTAAAAGGCTTACAACATATCAAATAGCATGACAAATATCTTTGCAGGACGCTTTTCAAAATGGCATTATTCGTAAAATTAAGCTTTTTAAAGTCTTTGTTTATACAATATTTTTATTGATTTTACAAATTCCTAGCAATCCATTGATGCACTTTGATGTCATTTGGAACCTGAGTTCAACCGGACGACAGTTTAAAAAAGATTGTGATTTTGTTCATGCAGTAGCCGAGGAAGTAATTGACAAAAGGAGAGATGCTTTGGTAATTTTAATTAAATGACTGGTAACTCCTGTTTAACTAAAGATAAATGTAGCTTTTAAATTTCAAAAATATAATTTAATTAATAAGAAAAAAATAATATAAAAAAATCTCGAAACAATTAAAGTGATCCCTCGGAAGCATTAATCGCACCAAAATTACAAGAGAATTACAGACCCAGATTGATTGAGTCTGTACATGATGGATAATGAATACGTGCAACACCCCCAAGCCACACTTTTGAGAACACTAAAAAGTTTAAAATCTCTCCTTAAAATAAAGCTATAAAGGGACTGCACATGCATCCGTGTGGCACACATACTGCAACAATTTTTTTAAAGTTTTTGTCTAATATCAGAATAAACAAGACAGTACCAAGAGTAGCAGTTACACCGACTTTCTTGATATTCTTCTGACAGCACGTGATGAAGACGGACAGGGTCTTACAAAACTAGAGATACGGAATGAAGTGGATACTTTCTTGTTCGAAGGTGACGTTTATAAGGAAAAGATGATTGTTTTTTATGTTACAAAATAAAAGCATCATATTTTTCTGGTATTAAATTTGAATCAAGATATGTATAAAATGATTATAAGTTATCAAGGACTGGCTTTATTTAATTGACTTTTACACTTTTGCTGCTAATAGCCACATAATATTGTAAACCACAAATTACTTGATATTGTGGTCCATACATTATTCTTATATGTTTCCGTTACATAAACATTTATATAAATTATGATAACGTATGACAAATTGTTTTTTAGGTCACGACACAACAGCCAGTGCAATATCATGGATCTTGTATTCTTTGGCAGAGCACCCTGAATGTCAACAAAAATGTCAGACTGAGATAGATGAGATACTTGCAGGCAGGGAAACAGATGAGCTGGAGTGGTATAAAAATTGTTCCCTTTATCGTGACATTATTTTAAATTTGTGACTTCTTACATCGTGCTGGATGGAATGTTTCTTTTAAAAAAGTTTCCCTTAAAATTATCGATGAATGTTTTTCATGGAATGTAGAAGAATATTTCTTAAAAGCATATATTTTCTAAAGAACCTGTTCAAAATTATGGCATTAATGAGGGACACGTGTTACAGTCTGATCAGGATCCATGCTGTTCGCTATCAGTTTCTCTACTTGTAATAGAGTTGGTAAGCGAACAGCATGGATCCTGATCAGACCGCGCGGATGCGCAGGCTGGTCTGGACCCATGCTGGTCGCAAAACCATTATGTTGGTTTTGTCGTGACGCGGCACATTTTATTGCGTTGGTATCTCCAAAACTACTTAAGGAAATGGATCCAAACAGTTATTTGAGGGCATAAATATCATTCAAAGTCCAATAACTCTTAAGATGGATTTTTAAATAGTAAAAAATATCATTATATAATTATAGGTCTGACTTGAGTCACTTAGAATATCTTACTATGTGTATAAAAGAAGGAATGCGCCTACATGCTCCGGTCCCGGGTATAACACGAGACACCACTCAAGACTTTGATCTAGACGACAGAGTTGCTCCTAAAGGAACACAAGTCATTGTTAATATTTGGGTATTAAACCACATGGAAAATATTTGGGGCCCTGATCACATGAAGTTTAAACCAGAACGATTTTCGAAGGAAAGAATTGACCAAATTGAACATTTCCAGTATGTGCCATTCTCTGCAGGACCAAGGTGGGTTTTATAGATGTAAATAGAAGGGGAAAAAACGGAATGCCTAAAGAATATATTGAAATTTATTTACATATAAACATGTGTGGATGTTTAAGGTATAACTTATATCTACGATGACGAAAGTAAAACTGTTATATTGCCAACGTCATAGGAACATTTTTGTATTTTTGTCATATTTGCTAAAAAAACACTCTTTTTTTGAAGTAATAAGCACCTGATGAAAATATTTAAAATGTTTTCGATGGACTTTTGAATACAAGCGTAATTTGTTCTTGCTCTAAAATTAAAAAAAATGATGAGATTTTTTAAGTTCCGAATTCTTATGCACTAACATAACTGTAAAATGTATTCTCATATTTACTTTATGATATTATATTTTTTATTCAAGATCAAGGATTTGGGGTCTCTGTGGGCGGTCGTTTAAGTTAGCTGAACTTGAATCCCTGTATGATATTTTTTTACTGGGTACTTTTGGATTCTTTAAAATGAGGAAGCTTTCCAGCTGATATTGAACATCCGGTGGTTTTTACTCGGGCACCCACTCGTGTCTGAAATATTGATGTCTGCAGTCAAAAAAGGGAAAAAAAGCTTGCAAAATCGGAATATGAACTTTATTTTGTTCTTGTGACTATACTTAGTAAGGAAGAAGAAAATAGTTTGTTCTATTTACTTTTTTGAACAAAGCATTGCCTTTTGACTGTCTTTTTTAGAAACTGTATCGGACAAATATTTGCCATGAATGAAGAAAAAGTAGTCCTTACAAAGCTTCTTAGAAAGTAAGTAAATTTTATTAATATATCGTTTAAATAGGAAACAGTATCAAATATTTGCTTCAATATACGTGGGTAAAAGTAAACGTACAAGTACTTGCTAGAGAATTTTTTCATTTTTATATTTATACTAAATATTCTTGAAAGAAGAGAACATTCAAGAACAATAATAGTTGAACCTTGCAATGTTTTGAGTGCAACATCTCTCACACCTATTGAATGACTTGGTTCTGTTCATTGAACGTCGCCCTTCCTTGTTGATCTTTTGTTATTGTTGTTGTTGTTGTTTTTATCCATATTTGAAGCGGTACCCAATTCTCAACAATGAAAATGTTCGTTGATATGATCCTGATAGACAGGAAAAAATATAACAACACTGTAAAGTTCGCGGCGATCACGACACATTTCTGCTGTTGTTAAGACTACTGGGTCTATTTTTTAAAAAATATGTTTAATTTAAAATGATGATGTTGAAATGTTTTGAAATTTTACATTTCAGTTTTACATTTCGTCTTGACACATCACATACAGTAAAACGTAAAATATCGACTGTCATGAGAACACAAAATGGAATGTACATGTTTGTTGAGAAACGAAGACCAACCATTTATTGAATTTTAGACAAAGTCTTGTTTTGTATCGAGGAGATATATGAAAGGCATCTCTGACCTGAAATGTACGGTGTATATAAAACTGTAGCTTACAAAGAATGTAGTGTATAATGGTGATAATAATGGTGATAATAATTTATATATATTTAGAATATGCAATACTTATTTATTTTATGTTCATTTTTAAAGCACTTTTTATGATTAAAACAGCCAGACAACAAAATTATACATGTTTATGAATATCCAGAAAGCGTTAATTATATAATATATTTCACAGAGTAAACAAAAAAATTAGTATTTACATGAGTGGTGTTACAGTTGGTGTTTACAAGTGGAATGAAATTAAATTAAATTTTATGCAAAACAACAATTTTTCATCATTTCAAGCTTTTTCAGCATGGTTTACGTTTAGAGGTCATCGCTATTGACGTCATATGACGCTGACAATGGAACAGAATAAGTTTATTTTCCAAATATGGACCTTTTCAGGCATTACAATCATATTATATAACAAGCATGTATGAATAACATAATTATATAGATGCCTTAGCTTTGATTCTTATAATTCAACGTGAACAACAAAAGATAATTATTTTAAGAACTATTTAGAACGTCAAATACTGATATAACATGCCCATAATTCTAAGAAATTCAAGAAAACATGTTATGGAAATAATGGACACATTCAATTAACTCTCCCCAATGTGTATTACAGACAGAGTCTCTACTATTTTTTCACATGAATAGTGTTTTGATATTTATCAGAGAGAATTGGTAAATGATCACAATTGCCATTTAATGCCTCACAAAATACACCAGTTCTCGCATTGGTGTCTCAACAAATAAGTATTTCACTTTTTAAGCTAAACTGGTTAATCTCCCTCTCCGAACGAAACGATGAGATCTTTTATATCATGACAAACACAAAGCACGGCATTTACTAACGTAACATGTTTAACATATCATAAATACAAATAAGTCACAGAAGAATCAAAACACGTCAACTACAATTGAATGACTTTCGTCTAAATACTGCTTTCAGAATATCAATTGTCTTGGATATTTGGTGAACGCTTGTGAAATACATTAAGTGATAGAATAGAAGAAACTGAAATACTGTCACGTATTTATCAATAGGCACAATAGGTAAAATATACTTTTAAAAGTGAAGAATTTTCTTAAGAACTTAGGAAACATGTCTACAAGCACCTTAACAACTGTTTTGTATGTACCAATATTATGAAGTGATTAAAAATGATCTGACATTAATCACATTAATCACATTTATAAAAATATCTTGACAAATGTTGAACTATAATAAAGGATTGTAACCCCCGAGAAACCAACTTATAGCTGCAATTAAAGACTTGTACACTTTCAAGCTTACATTTTGTTATAATAGTATATGTTTTCTCACGTAAAAATGCCTAGCTTTTCTGCATTAATTACAATTGATGTTTGAATTTCCCCTTACTACTACATTTAAAGATGCAAACATATTCTTTACTACCCTGTTATATTGCAGAAATAAAATTCAAATAATTGCGAACATAAATTTCTGACCCTGCCATCGCGAATTCATGAATACGCGAAATAATCCGGGGATGAGGTTTTCGCGAAATAAAGATCACGCAAATATAAAGTGATTTACAGTATATGAAACAATTTTCACTGTAATTAAGGTAGACCATGGGTAATTGGCACCATAAGGAACTGTAAAATTGACAACTTAGGACAGTTATATGTCTTCAAGGTCACCTGTATGCAAAATTTAAATAAAATTTACCGTGTGGTTTATGAGTTATGGATATATTTCTGAACTAAGACTTTGCCATTAGAAGGGCTTATTTTCAGAAATTAGGAAACTGTAAATAGTTTGTAATATCATCATTATAAAAAACGTTTTTCTATTGCTCAATGTTAAGAAACAAAAAATAATATTCAGGTAACACATTACACAAGCAAAATGTTTGTTTCTAAACAAAATGTTCTTAATACATATAAAAATGTTACCCTACCCCACCCACTTTTAACACTAATTTTACCATTTCCCTATCTAAAATGCCTTATTCAAAATATCCCTAAAATTTATCGAAATGAGGGTCTGTTTTCAAAGTTTGCCTAAATTTTCTCAAAGGTATATTAGTTGATCATGCGAAATATAAAATACTTTTACCGTGTAGTTTTTATTTTATCGAACTTTGAAAATATCTGGTATCATATTTGCTATAAATATTGGCATTATTTAGCAAAAAAAAAATACCTAAAATAATTATATAATTTAAATCAAACTTTTTTTCTTCCATAAGGGATCAGAGAGATACATAAATAATGTTAAAAAGAAAAAATGAAAGAAAATAAAATTGCCCCTTCTGGGGTTTGAACCCACGCCCCTCAATTCCAATGTAGTTTTCAAGCGATTCTAGCCTATTTGAATACTCTTCAAAGCGGAGGTAATGCATTACCCATGGTCTACCTTAAAGGAAACAAACCAAAAAAGCGTTTCCCGAGAGTCATGCCATACTTGAAATGATTGAACTTTCTCTTTATGTTCAATTATGCTGCTTAACCTAAGTAATTTACAACGAATTTCAAGATGACTGAATGTTGCTAAAAAAGAAATAACGAAATATAATATACTGTTTCGTATATTAAATGCAAAATGTTTTATTTTTCTACAAATGAACATGTTTTTTGTCGCATCATTTACGATTGCTATTTTGAAGGAAAAGAGCAAGCAAGAACACTCTGTACGGTCATCTTTAAATTTATATATATTTCGTGATCAATTATGCACCATCGCCCTAATATCGCATTAACAATTATGTATGTAATATGTTCGAATGAAAAGATTAGATCCTTTATATCATTATCAACACAAACAGAGCACGACATTTACTAACTCAATTTACTCCGAAGTCGAGACGTTAGAGTCGATGACTTCTAATCCAGTTACCTCTCTGGCGTGGGTTCGATCATCGGTTCGATCATCGGGAGATGCTTTGGTAGTTTAGCGCGGAGGAAGGTAGTCTAGTGCTGGTGTAACTCTCCAGGAACGATGGTTAGGAAACTACCCGCCTATATGACTGAAATACTGTTGGGAAAAGGCGTAAAATGAAACAAACAAAAATGTTTTACATTATATTTAAAAATGACTTTCTTTTCTGCATTAATTAGAGCTGATGTTTGGAATTCCCCCTAGTACTACATTTAAAGATGTACACATATTCTTTAATATATGAAATGATTTTAACCGTTATAAAGGAAACAAAAAGCGTTTCCTGAGAGTCATTTCATGCTTGAAATGATTGACCTAAAAGACTTAACCATTGCATTTCATTGAAGTTTCATTATATGTTCAATTATTTTGCTTAACCTGAATAAAGAAAATCGAAATTCAAGATGTCTGAATGTTGCTAAAAAAGGAAATGAGAAAATAATATATTAAGTGCAAAATGTTTTATTTCTCTAAAAATAAATATTTATTTTTTTTGTTTGTTTGTTTGGTTTTTTTTTTTGTGTTTTTTGTTTTGTTTTTTTTTTTGTTAAATTCAGCATACGATTGCTTTTTTAAGGAAAGAGCCAACAGAACCTCTGTATTGTCAACTTTCAAATATATATATTTATTTCATTAACATTAATCACCATCGCTCTAGATATCGCATTAACATTATACATGTTATATGTTCGATTCCTTTTATAATATCATGATCAAACACCAAACAGAGCAGTTCATATACGAATTAATTTGCTATTGTTACATGTTTGAAAAATTGTGATATCATTAAGAAAGGAGTCACACATAAATGACGATTGAAGGAATTTCTATAAACACTGCTTTGGTGGAATATTCTGTTGAACGTTTGTAAATATGATATAGTGATAGAAGGACGAAACTGAAAATACTGTAAACGATTATTGCATTTATTGAACTTTTTAAGTCTATACATTGTATTAAAGCAATGTTTGAGTATTAACATCGAAATCAAGATGATGATGTTGCTAAATAACGAAATGAAACAGAGTTATTAAATGCAAAATGTTTTATTTCTCTAAAAACGAACAATTTTTCAAAATTTAATCTGTCGAATACGCCGATTGCTTTTTGAAAAAAGACCCAGAAAGATTACTCTGAACAGTCATCTTTAAATTAATATATATTTCATAAAAAAATTATGCACTCATCACCTAACATCGCATTAACAATTATGCATGTTATATATTCGAACGAAAAGAAAATTAGATTTTAATATACATGAACACACAAACAAAGAGGAATTTACTAACTTTTATTTAATTATGTGTAAAATGTTTTTACATTTTGATATTATTAAAAAAATGAGTCGCAGAAAATTCAGAACAAATAAATGACGATTGAAGGACTTTCGTCTAAAAACTGCTTGCAGAATATCAATTGTTTTGGATATTTGGTGAACGTTTGTGAAATACATTAAAGGTAGAGACTGAAATACTGAAGTATTGATCAAAAGGCAGATGTGAAAATTAATCCTGCTGTACAGGTGGTATAGTATGTAGTTTAAAATTAATTTCAAAATAAAATTGCATGTTATATATATATAATAATACTATAAGTTTTATGATTTTAATAAGAACTCAGCAAACATGTCTGTCTGCACATTTACAACTGTTTTGTAAGTACCAAAGATAGTTACCTCATAATGATGAAGCAATTCAAAAATTCTGACATTAATCAGATGTATAAAAATATCTTGACCAATGTTGGGATATTATTTAAGGATTGTACTTTCTGTGAACCCCCTCATTTCGGACATTAAGGAACTTGTAAAGTTTCAAGCTTTTTTTTGTTATAAAACTATGTTTTCGAACGTAAAATTGCCTTTCTTTTCTGTTTTTTTTTTCTTCTGATTTTTGTTGTTGTTGTTGTTGTTTTTTTTTTTTTTTTTTTTTTTTTTTTTTTTTATATATAGAATTTGATTTTGAATTCTTCCTAATAAAGATGTAGAATATTCTTAAATATATAAATTAAAAAAATACCGTTATAAAGGAAACAGGAACAAACAAACAAAACGTTTCCTAGGATTCATGTCATACTTGAAAATGATTGAACTAAAATACTTAAAGCGATTTGTCTTTTTACACACATTTTCAGTAATTCAACATCGATTCCGGTCGATTCCGGAATTAAGGTCGAGTCCGGTAAGTCGTGAAACCCAAAAAAATGTACAAAAAGGAAGTATAACCAAAATTTATTATACTTTTTATTAGAAGAAAGTGCTAAATTAAACAAGTTTTTCTTTTTGTTAAAAGGTTTGTTCATTCGGAACCCTCACCATTCCCTACATTCGGTTTAAAAAATGATTGAAAATAGTTAAACAGTGATGAAAAAAATTACAATGAAATTTTTTGACAATATGGAAAAATGAGTTTATTTTTAAATTGGTAAATTTATGCTGAAACAAGGAGTGGGTGGTGGTTGGATGTATTTTTGTATTTAAAAAAAAGTAAAAATAAGGGGGGGTGGTCATTTTATATTTTCCAGCCACGTTTGACTGACGGATTAAAAAAAAGGCCCCAAGGCAAAATGGGCCTTGGGAGTTTCGGAAATAAATTAAGCGGTATTGGCTTTAAGGTTATAAAGAAAGTAAAAATAATTTTAAATTTTGTATAATTTCACAATTCAAAAATGTTTTCGTTAAAATTGTAATAACTCATTTAACCCGATAAATTTTTTAAACCCGTCGAAATGTATCTGTAACGTTCTGTTTATAAAAAGAGTGGGACAGTCTTTTTTATATTAAGGTAGACTTAAACAATTTCCAGCATCAACTATTGGTCATTTATGCAACATCACATGTATATCAGTCAGTCTTTTGAAAAAAATAGTTAAGTTAGCTCAACTTGACAATGAAAAAATAAGTATTCTGACACTTTAATATATAGCAGTTTGATATGCTTACCACTAACTGTGGTATTTTGACCCGCGTATCAATTAACAATAATGAAACGGTTTAATTACTCAGAAATAAATACTATATAACGACTTTGAAATAAATAAGAAACTACAAATAAATTATGATAAATGAATAACATAATATAACTTTAAATGATTAATCGAACATTGTCATTGAACAATATACATATTTTATTGTTAATTACAAAATATATTTTCCAGTTGGATAAAGTTGACATTCCGGAATATGTATTCTTTTCATTACCTAGATCAAAGGAATATAGACGTAATTATGGTAAATCTGGAGGTATCGGTGTTTATGTAGTTTATTAGTTTATTTCAGTCTCTTTCATATGCATACATATATACATAAAACATATTAAAATTTGATAAAAAAATACATATGACCATTCTACAATAGAATTATAAGAGACTATATCATGCATATACTTATCATTATCCATTTACAATTGATATTTAGTTCCTATTGTTAACAGTAAAGATACATTATAAGAACATTTTACATCATAAAAGTTAGATTATCCCCACTGACCTTCAATAAAAAATAAATGAAGAAATGCTGTAAGATATTTTGATAATAAATCTCTAAGTGTTCTAAAAAGTGACACTATTCCACAAATTTAATAAAACTATATCACCCATGGTCAGACCATGGATGATTGGTCAGTGGTGATATTCTATACATTAGTAGGTAAAACAACTTATCATGTTTAAAACAGATATGTTTCATTTGTATCATACAAATTACTATCATCACATTTGTACAATAAAAATTTACTATCATGTACTATAAGCACCGATCATCTGAAAAAGATGTTAAAAGACTATACTTAAATTAATTTAAAAAAGAAACTAGAACACTATGTGGTCTGAAAAAGCTTACTTGTACAATATATTGTAGCGGAGTTGAAGAATATTGTAACATGTTTTGGCTGTGACTTTAACAATATCAATGTTGGAGAGAATAAATACAAGTTTATCTTCATCAGAGAGGTCAACAAATTCTGGTCTTATGTTACGTGCTTTTTCGAACATAGGTAACCTAATGTGCTCATATGCATTACAAGATAATAATACATGTTTTTTACATTCAACTGTAATTTTACATATTGGACATATTCTACTGTCAACAGCAATGTTTTTCATATCTACCAGTTTCAAGCTTTATGGATCTACTCCACATCTGAATTTTGCTAGTGCAGACATGTGTTTACGTGGCAAATATCGTTTTACAATAATTTCAGTTTTATAATCATTTTTTAACAACTTAATAGGTTCATAATTTATTACCACCATTCCCATTTAGACTTACATTCCTATTAAGCTTACGCTATCCATTCATCTTTAATAATGACATACATTTTTGAACAACTTTTCACAAAAAGACTTAGATGAGACTGTTGCAGAACCACGTGCATACTCTATTAAATTCAACTTTTCCATATAATTATAAATATAAATTGCCAGTTTTTACAACCTATTGCTGCTCTTGGCGCAAACAAGTAAAAAAAATTTTATAATTAACTCTATTTACATTCATTCTAAAAATCTATGCCTTGTTGACATACAGATCTCCATTGTTTCACATGTGTAGGCTGCCAAGCTAATTCTCCAAATAAAGCTGCTGTAGGTGTATACCGCCCTACCCCCAGATAAAAACGCATTGCCCTATTCTGTATCGTTCAGTCTTATCTCAGTATGTTAATTTAGAAATGAACTGTATAGATTATGTCCTATGGTTGTCGTTAGATACTGCTATTACCAATTCCTTGAAAATGTCTTAATTGGTGCTATTTATTTGCCACCAGAGAATTCCCGCTTTTTTACTATTGACGAATTTGATATGTTTGAAAACAATGTTGTTAATATGTGTTGTAAATTTAAATAGGTATACTTCATTTGCGACTTTAACTCAAGGACGTCCGAGTTAAGAGAATTCGTACCATCTGACCCATTTTTATGCGATTTCTTTGACGTAGATATATAAACGCAATCGTATTTTGATAAGCATTTAATTTTAGAGAATTTGTCCGTGCCATTAGACAGGAAATCCCAAGATCGTAGAATAAATTCTCATGGTTTACGCTTGATAGATATATGTCGAAATAATAATATGTTTATTTTAAATGGTCAAATTGGAAACGATCAAAATGGTGCACAAGTCTGTCATTGATTACGTTATTTCATCGGCTTATTGTTTTGAGTATTTTAATGTTATTGAAACGGAAACTTTACTTTGAGACGGACATAGTTTATTAAGTTTAGTAATTGGTGTTTCGTCCTACCTGAACCGATTCAACAAACTAAAAGTGAAACACAACATATACATTGGCAAAATGATAAACTTACACAATACCGTAATAACATAGACTTGAGACGCTTGCAACGTATTACTGAACAGCTTAACTCCTCCCCACAGTCACAACAAACAGTTGACTATATTACACATCAGGTAAGCGACCTACTTTCTACTGCGGCAAACACTATTTTCTCGTGCGCGTAGTAAATTTTATAATAAAAGGCCTTGGTTTGGTCCCGAGTGTCATCGAGCTAGGAAACATTATCACCGCGTTAAGAAAAGGTATCAACAATACCTTAGTGATTAAATTAAGCGTCTATTAAATGAGGCTAGCAAGTCTTATAAACGTATTATATATCGTTTTGTGCAACAATATAAACATAAAATGTCAATTTATCTAAGATCTTTGCAAACAAATAATCCTAAGTCCTACTGGAACTTTTTGAATAGATTAAATCCAAAGCCTTCTAACAACAAGATGCCAAGCATGCACGATTTTTATAATTATTTTAACGATGCAAATACAGGCTCCTTGTCCTCTAGTGCAAATCCAATGCAACAAAATAATTTTAACGAAGAAATAAATTCCCAAATTACCACGAACGAAATAATAAGAAACATAAATTGCCTTAAGAATGGTAAAGCCTGCAGTCCTGTCGATAATATTCTTAACGAATACATAAAAAATACACAGGATATTTTTTACCGATTTACACAAAACCTTTTCACATTGTTATAGACACAGGTCATCATGGCTTAATGGAGTTATCGTTCCATTATTCAAAAACAAAGGTGATCCAAAAGAACCATCCAATTACTGGCCCATTACTTTACTTAGTTGTCTTAGGAAATTGTTTACCTCAATACTTAACTGCAGATTAACAAAATATTTATAGATTTTTCTGCGGCATTTGTTATAGTAAATAGGACTAGTCTTTGGCTAAAGTTGTTAAATTCTAACATCAATGGTAAGGTTCTAAAAGTCATTCAAAATTAAATCTTGTGTTTCCCTTAATGGTGAATTGTCCCTCTTTTTGCATGCATGAATGGAGTCCGTCAAGGTGAGAATCTGTCGCCTCTTTTGTTCGCTCTTTTTCTTAATGATTAACAGACATGTATTGAAGATTCAGGTGGCATCGGTGTAAAACTTGAAGACGAAGTAAATGAATCTAATTGGCTTAAACTTTTAGTGTTTTTTTAATGCTGATGACACCGTTATTATTTCAGAGGACCAAACGGATTTCCAAATACGTTTTAACGCTTTTAATTCTTATTGAAGAGAATGGGATGTTACAGTGAACCTGAACAAAACAAAAGTTATTGTGTTCGGTTGTCGGTCTGTTTGTAACTACGAATTCAAACTTGGTGATAACATTCTCGATTTTTCTGATACATATCATTATCTAGGGGTTAAATTTTCAAGTTCCGGGTCATTTCTAAATGCCCGCAAACACATAGTTGAGCAGTCAAAAAAGCAATGTTTTTACTTTTCTCTAAAATTAGAAAAGCTGACTTACAAATTGACTTGAGCATAAAATTATTCGATCACACTGTCTTACCGATTCTAACATATATGGCTCAGAAATTTTGGCTTCGAAAACTTAGATATGTTAGAATCAGTTCATAACGATTTTTTGCGCAAACTATTAAACGCCCGTAGAAGTACACCTATTTATATATTACAAGGTGAATTGGGAAGGTATCCTATCTCAGTTGTAGTTAAAAGCAGGATGATAGGATTTTGGACACGCTTACTATCTGGTGACCATAACAAGTTATCGTTTAAACTTTATACATATATGGTAAATCGTCAAACTGCAACTTTTAAATGGACCTCACGAGTACGTTAAGAGAATACTTGTTTTAGCTGGCCGTTCATACCTGTGGTTAAATCAATTTTATACAAATTTACCGTTAAATACACGTGCATTGGTAAAACTCACGTTTATAGATCAGTACAAGCAACAATGGTACGGGAATTTGCAATCTTCTAATAAAGGCAAAATATATAACTCATTTAAATCCACATTAGAATTTGAATCATATTTTAACTTATTGCCGCATAGTGACGCATTTAAATTTCGGTCTTCTAAGGTCAAGGTCACATTGACCTTGTAAGCAAAAACGGTTTCCGATCAATAACTTAAGAATCCTTAGGTCTAGGAACTTCAAACTTGGTATGTTGATTGGTCATGATCAGCATATGACCCCTATTGATTTTGGGGTCAAGGGGTTAAAGGTCAAGGTCACATTGACCTTGTAAGCAAAAACGGTTTCCGATCAATAACTAAAGAACCCTTAGGCCTAGGAACTTCAAACTTGGTATGGTGATTGGTCATGATCAGAAGATGACCCCTATTGATTTTGGGGTCAAGGGGTCAAAGGTCAAGGTCACATTGACCTTGTAAGCAAAAACGGTTTCCGATCAATAACTAAAGAACCCTAAGGCCTAGGAACTTCAAACTTGGTATGGTGATTGATCATGATCAGCAGAAGACCCCTATTGATTTTGGGGTCAAGGGGTCAAAGGTCAAGGTCACATTGACCTTGTAAGCAAAAACGGTTTCCGATCAATAACTAAAGAACCCTTAGGCCTAGGAACTTCAAACTTGGTATGGTGATTGGTCATGATCAGAAGATGACCCCTATTGATTTTGGGGTCAAGGGGTCAAAGGTCAAGGTCACATTGACCTTGTAAGCAAAAACGGTTTCCGATCAATAACTAAAGAACCCTAAGGCCTAGGAACTTCAAACTTGGTATGGTGATTGATCATGATCAGCAGAAGACCCCTATTGATTTTGGGGTCAAGGGGTCAAAGGTCAAGGTCACATTGACCTTGTAAGCAAAAACGGTTTCCGATCAATAACTAAAGAACCCTTAGGCCTAGGAACTTTAAACTTGGTATGGTGATTGGTCATGATCAGCAGATGACCCCTATTGATTTTCGGTCAAGGGGTCAAAGGTCAAGGTCACATTAACCTTGTAAGCAAAAACGGTTTCCGATCAATAACTAAAGAACGCTTAGGCCTAGGAACTTAAAACTTGGTATGGTGATTGGTCATGATAAGCAGATGACCCCTTTTGATTTTGGGGTCAAGGAGTCAAAGGTCAAGGTCACATTGACCTTGTAGGTAAAAACGGTTTCCAATCAATAACTAAAGAACGCTTAGGCCTAGCAACTTCATACTTGGTATGATGATTGGTCATTGCCAGCAGATGACCTATTGATTTTGGGGTCAAGGGGTCAACAACTTGGCTGTCATTAATGTGGCCTACATGATTCATAAAATTTATGCATATATTATTTGGTAAGATTTGTAATAACTTAAATTGCTGAACACAACCTATAGGGTCACAATAATTATTACTTTGTGACTAGTCATGACCAGTAGATACTAGTTAACCTTATTATGCCCCCATTTCGAAGAAAAGGGGGTATATCTTTGCACTTGTCGGTCCGTCGGTCTGTAGACCAAATGGTTTCCGAGTGATAACTAAAGAACCCTTAGGCGTAGGAACTTCAAACTTGGTATGGTGATTGATCATGACCAGTAGATGACCCCTATTGATATTGGGGTCAAGGGGTCAAAGGTCAAGGTCACATTGACCTTGTAAGCAAAACATTTCCGATCAATAACTAAAGAACCTTAAGGCCTAGGAACTTCAAGTAAATGATCCCTATTGATTTTGGGGTCAAGGTCACATTGACCTTGTAAGTCAAAACGGTTTCCGATCAATAACTAAAGAACTTGAAGGCCTAGGAACTTCAAACTTGGTATGGTAATTGGTCATGATCAGTAGATGACCCCTATTGATTTTGGGGTCAAGGGGTCAAAGGTCAAGATCACATTGACCTTGTAAGCAAAAACGGTTTCCGATCAATAACTAAAGAACCCTTAGGCCTAGGAACTTTAAACTTGGTATGGTGATTGGTCATGATCAGCAGATGACCCCTATTGATTTTCGGTCAAGGGGTCAAAGGTCAAGGTCACATTAACCTTGTAAGCAAAAACGGTTTCCGATCAATAACTAAAGAACGCTTAGGCCTAGGAACTTCAAACTTGGTATGGTGATTGGTCATGATAAGCAGATGACCCCTTTTGATTTTTGGGTCAAGGAGTCAAAGGTCAAGGTCACATTGACCTTGTAGGTAAAAACGGTTTCCAATCAATAACTAAAGAACGCTTAGGCCTAGCAACTTCATACTTGGTATGATGATTGGTCATTGCCAGCAGATGACCTATTGATTTTGGGGTCAAGGGGTCAACAACTTGGCTGTCATTAATGTGGCCTACATGATTCATAAAATTTATGCATATATTATTTGGTAAGATTTGTAATAACTTAAATTGCTGAACACAACCTATAGGGTCACAATAATTATTACCTTGTGACTAGTCATGACCAGTAGATACTAGTTAACCTTATTATGCCCCCATTTCGAAGAAAAGGGGGTATATCTTTGCACTTGTCGGTCCGTCGGTCCGTCGGTCTGTAGACCAAATGGTTTCCGAGTGATAACTAAAGAACCCTTAGGCGTAGGAACTTCAAACTTGGTATGGTGATTGATCATGACCAGTAGATGACCCCTATTGATATTGGGGTCAAGGGGTCAAAGGTCAAGGTCACATTGACCTTGTAAGCAAAACATTTCCGATCAATAACTAAAGAACCTTAAGGCCTAGGAACTTCAAGTAAATGACCCCTATTGATTTTGGTGTCAAGGTCACATTGACCTTGTAAGTCAAAACGGTTTCCGATCAATAACTAAAGAACTTGAAGGCCTAGGAACTTCAAACTTGGTATGGTAATTGGTCATGATCAGTAGATGACCCCTATTGATTTTGGGGTCAAGGGGTCAAAGGTCAAGATCACATTGACCTTGTAAGCAAAAACGGTTTCCGATCAATAACTAAAGAACCTTAAGGCCTAGGAACTTCAAACTTGGTATGGTGATTAGTCAGGATCAGTAGATGAGCCCTATTGATTTTGGGGTCAAGGGGTTAAAGGGCAAGGTCACCTTGACCTTGTAGGTAAAAACGGTTTCCAATCAATTAAATAAAAACGCTTAGGCCTAGGAACTTCAAACTTGGTATGGTGATTGGTCATGACCAGCAGATGACCTATTGATTTTGGGGTCAAGGGGTTAAAGGTCAAGGTCACATTGACCTTGTAAGCAAAAACGGTTTCAGATCAATAACTAAAGAAGTTGAAGGCCTAGGAACTTCAAACATGGTATGGTGATTGATCATGATCAGTAGATGACCCCTATTGATTTTGGGGTCAAGGGGTCAAAGGTCAAGGTCACATTGACCTTGTAAGCAAAAACGGTTTCCGATCAATAACTAAAGAACCTTAAGGCCTAGGAACTTCAAACTTGGTATGGTGATAAGTCAGGATCAGTAGATGAGCCCTATTGATTTTGGGGTCAAGGGGTCAAAGGTCAAGGTCACAATGACATTGTAAGCAAAAACGGTTTCAGATCAATAACTAAAGAACTTGAAGGCCTAGGAACTTCAAACATGGTATGGTGATTGATCATGATCAGTAGATGACCCCTATTGATATTGGGGTCATGGGGTCAAAGGTCAAGGTCATATTGACCTCTTGGGTAAAAACGAGTTCTGATCAATAACGGAAGAACCCTAAGGCATAGGAACTTCAAACTTGGTATGGTGATTGGTCATGACCAGCAAATGACCCCTATTGATTTTGGGGTCAAGGGGTCAAAGGTCAAGGTCACATTGATCTTGTAGGTAAAAACTGTTTCCGATCAATAACGAAAGAACCCTTAGGCCTAGGGATTTCAAACTTGATATGGTGATTGGTCATGATCAGTAGATGACCCCTATTGATTTTTGGGTCAAAGGTCAGGGTCACATTGACCTCTTGGGTAAAAACGGTTTTAATCAATAACGAAAGAACCCTAAGGCTTAGGAACTTCAAACTTGGTATGGTGATTTGTCATGACCAGCAGATGACCCCTATTGATTTTGGGGTCAAGGGGTCAAAGGGCAAGGTCACCTTGACCTTGTAGGTAAAAACGGTTTCCAATCAATTAAATAAAAACGCTTAGGCCTAGGAACTTCAAACTTGGTATGGTGATTTGTCATGACCAGCATATGACCTATTGATTTTGGGGTCAAGGGGTTAAAGGTCAAGGTCACATTGACCTCGTAGGTAAAAACGGTTTCCAATTAATTAAATAAAAACGCTTAGGCCTAGGAACTTCAAACTTTGTATGATGATTGGTCGTGACCAGCAGATGACCCCTATTGAGTTTTGGGTCAAGGGGTCAAAGGTCAAGGTCACATTGACCTTGTAAGTAAAAACGGTTTCTGATCAATAACTTAAGAATGCTTAGGCCTAGGAACTTCAAAATTGGCATGGTGATTGGTCATGACCAGCAGATGACCTATTGATTTTGGGGTCAAGGGGTCAAAGGTCAAGGTCACATTGACCTTGAAGGTAAAAACGGTTTCCGATCAATTAATTAAAAACGCTTAGCCATAGGAACTTCAAACTTTGTATGATGATTGATCGTGACCAGCAGATGACCCCTATTGAGTTTTGGGTCAAGGGGTCAAAGGTTAAGGTCATGACCAGTAGATACTTGATAACCCTTATTAATTGTTTGATCACTGGCCCAGGAGTCATGCATAATAACCTTATCACATGACTAATTGGTTGCTGATAGGGGGCATATATGTTTTACAAACATATCTTGTTCTTTATAGTACTGGTAGTAAAAAGTGATCAATTACAATGCAATTATGTTCCATTTCTTTTCTTTTTTTTTTCTTTTTTTGAAAAATGACTCAAAAACACCACGAAAATAAAAATAAAAAATACAAGGTATAACATCTTTTTCTTTAGCATATTTGTGGTTCATATAATACAAAGGCTATTATTTCTAAATCAAAAAGGTGACATTATCCATTTAATTTCAGAGTAAACGATAGTGAGGCCGATTTGACTGGGGTTATTTGGAGCCGAAACGGGAATACTATTCTCCGGCATTCGGAACTGTCTCGGCTATTATCATTCGGAACACCTCGGGCGACTTCAAGAATTCGATCTCCGAACTTGACGGAGATTGCCGAGTTGTTACGATTGGGCTATTATCTGTCAATCGCAACTACTCGGTCCTTTCCGTCAGTCTTCGGATAAGTTAATACAATCGGAACTCCTCGGGCGACTTCAAGAATTCGCTCTCCGAACTTGACGGAGATTGCCGACTTGTTACGATTGAAGTAAATATTGTAGATAATAGCCGAGGCAGTTCCAAATGATTATCTGTAATAACTGACGGAAAGGGCCGAGTAGTTGCGATTGTATTCTCCAGTCCGGTCGCTTCCGGTCTCCCCCGGTCTGTTTTGACCGGGATTTACTAGAGACCGGTGAATAGTATCACATTTACTGACCCGGTCTGTGCAGGTCTTCTCATAATTATTTGTAAAAAGGGTAATTTATTTAAATCAAAGATGTACAAGTAAACGCACATCAATAAAAAATTACATGATATAAAATTGTATTCTATATAATGGTACTTAACCACCCTACCTTTTACAATTGTTTTAATTTTTGTCATTTTTATGTAAATACACAATTTGAACCGTGTATGATTTTAATCTTGTTGTTTTTGTTGTTGTTTTTTGTGGTTATTATATTGCAATATATTGTTTTGTAAATATCTATTTCGTTAAAAGAATAGTAAATTACTATTTGCAAGTTACGTGGCTTTTTTTATTTACATTATATATATAATAAAATACATGTAATACAGTATAATGTTATATTATAATAGTTAGTTTCTTATGGTCATAAATGTAATATCGTGATTATCAATGCCAACATTTATAAACCATTTGTGTAACGCATGGTCAACAGCACACTTGTGTATTGTCCCTTATTATGTAATCGCTATTAGCGAAGACCCCCTCTTAAGACTTACAAAAAATATGACATTGAATATATTACCATGTTGATCATCTGTTATCACTCAATATGATATATATTTGTATCATAGTTTGGAGACCTTTCTGTTGAAAATGTGTCAGGGTTAAATCGTTTACATATACATGCACAGTGCGTTAACTGGAGTGCGGGTATTAGTTACCCGCACTCCAGAGCATTCCCATTGATTGGCTCATTTTTGCTGGGGTTTACATATTGTGACGAAAGAGAAAGGGAAAGCGACAGAAATGTCATATTCAGATGTTCGTTCATTGGTTCATTTTTGCCGGGGTTTCATATTGTGACAGCAGGGAACGTGCTTTTATGTTTGACTATGATACAAAAGAGAAAGAACACGAAAACACTCGGCAATCTGATTAATACTCGGGGGCTACGCCCCCTCGTACAAATCAGATAGCCTCGTGTTTCGGTGCTCTTTCTATTACTTAAATACTTTTTTTACATCTTTATGAATAATGTTTTCCATTTTCTTGTTTGAGTTTTATGTGCCATTTTAATACCGAGTTATTATGTTTACTATTTTTTATAAATATTGTAAAATAAATTTTGAAAATGCAATTGTCATATTGACCGACGAATACAACTCTAAAATTAACAGGAAAATGTCAGTAAATTATAGTAAATTTTTTAATATACACTGAACAAAAGTTCTAACCGACCACTCTGCATTTTCGCTTATATATGAAAAAGAATAATACCAATAGATCCGACTTTTATTTTATTTCGAAGAGAATGAACACATTGAGAATAATAAAATTATAACATTTTTCTATTTAAATTATACTTTATCGATATTTAAAAGAAAAATATGAACAGCCACTTCCCTGTCAGATAGAGGCTCCAGCATTAAACATTCCAACTACTACGGCACGATCCTGCATCGACATTCGTGTCATGTTTTATGTTTTTCACTTATAATGTTAACAGGGATTTATGCAATGTAAAATTTAATACTCACCACCTTCTGCACGGACATTTCGTGCCAAAATGTGTAAACCGCGCCCGGTCTCCCGCGTAAGTGCATGGAACCGTATTAATTTTTTTTTTCCACACATCGCTAGAAAATGACACACAAATCACCTCTGCAATTTTTTTTAAGGATCTATTGACCCGTTATAAAATAATCAAAATTTTAAAAGTGATCGGTTATAACTTTTGTAAAGTGTATTATATCGATTATTCTTTAACCATGAGTATTTTACTTTATTATTTTTTTAAATTATCAATCAATTGAATAATTCATAAATGTAATTTAGAATAATTCCTCAGAATCTTTACTAAACACGAACAACGAATTAAATAAAATGTTTCAAAGTTGATTTTGTCATATTAATACAATGAAAATGTTAATTTTAATGTTTTTCAGTGGATTACTGATTTATCCGTGAAAATTATATTTGGTAATTTCACAGTGAAAATTATCAAAATATAATTTCACTTTTTTCAATGACGAAACTACTTTTTTAAGATTTTACCCATGTGGTACCTCAATTTTATTTTTGCTGACAATTCTGACAATGTCAGGCTATTTAAAGAAAAAGAAAAGCTGAAATTGATAAATAACTTAATGTCTAAAGTAATAAAAAGAAGAAAACTTACTTCTAGATCTATTCATTCAAATCACCAAATTTCGTCTCTAAATTTTTTTTTGTTTCATTTTTACAGTCTGAAAAAAACATTCCTTCCCCATGCAAATTAAAATGCTCTTGATGACATTTTGGCATATTAAAGTATCCTACGAGCAATAACTGCCGTATGCTTTATGAAAAATTGAAAAGCATTGACAGCCATCACTCGAAAAATAAGTAAAACAACCCAGCGTTCTTGAGCTTTCAAGTTTTCCTGTTTCCTAGCTCCTTTTCTGAATGTTTTCACATCTGTCAACACTTATTTTTGTCTGTTACAATCCTCAAATAAGTTTTCTTTCTTTTAAAAAGGTGTACGACTAACAAATCCAAATTATATCCCTCTGAATTTTACACAATTATTTTCATCCCATGAAATACACAACTTTAAAAATGGCTGCCGCTTATAATTTACAAAGCCAGGTCTAATATAAATTCGCAGTAAGTAACAGAAATATGGATGGATAGTTGGACTTTTTCTCTTTTTGGTTGGACTTTTTATTATTAAACAAGCGATCATTCATATTTTTTTAATAAAATGAATATCACCGTCATTTAATGCTGATTGGCGGACTTATTTTTCAGCTCAAGACTTCTTGTTTTTAATGAGAAATTCAGACTAAATGGGGCTCTCAATGGGGGGAAACAGTTGTAATATTAACGTTAAAATTATGGAAATTTCGTTTTAACTTGTTTTTAAGCATAAAATAAAAAGAAAATTTGTCTGTTTGTTGTGTAAGATGAAATTTTATTTCATCGAGTGAACTTTAAAAACAGTATTCTCACTCGTGGCTACGCCACTCGTGAGAATACTGTTTTTAAAGCCCACTCGATGAAATAAAATTTCATATCTTACACACAAACAAACAAATATCCTCTATATCTTTTTTATCTAATTATTGTACACGATTATTGTTTAATCTCATATAAATAAAATGAAACATGCTGTTGTTTTTTAGAATTGTATGTTTGTGTATTCATAATAATAATAATAAATTAATTAATTTTAGAGATGATCTGTGTTAAGTAATCATTGTTACCAAAGTAAGTGACAAACATTCGTTTTTGGGAGAAAAACATATTTATTTGTTACGATTTCAAATAAAATATCTACTCCAAAACTGGGAGAGACCGGACAATAAACGTGTGATACTATTCGCCGGTCTCTGGTAAATCTCGGTCAAAATAGACCGGAAGAGACCGGGAATTACCGATAGGAGACCGACGAATAGTACTTCCCGCCGAAACGTCTTTTGTTACCGAAATGACTCGAAATCCTAAACATTATTAAGATGGCCGAAAGATGGGATGAACCACAGCGGAAAAAATCACGACACGACACAATATTCAATAAGTTCCATTCATCAGCTGATAAATCATTCCTTTGCAAGTCGTTTAGACAACTTTGTGATGATCGTATTAATTCTCTTGTATCTCTTGAAATTAGCTACTGCGATGCAGCTGCTGAATTTGGAAAGCCATTTTCTAGGGCAACGTGCCATGGAAAGCCAGTTATTAAAGAGCTTTATCCCTTTGCAAGTATCTTCCTAAGAGGTGTTAGAACTTTAAAAAGCATTTTAAAAGATGATTATCACACGCCTTGCAATGAAGAAGATGTAGGCCAAAAGCTGCTGACTCCATTGTTGAAATATCTCTTTGATGAAAGTAAGCAAATTAAATATTCAGTGATATTGTCCCGACACTTATTAAAATCTTGCAAAATAACGTTGATGACCGGCCATTTTTGTCGAAAACGAGAGTACACCATTATTTTGCAAGAGTTTAACAAGTCGGGTGTGCAAGTTATTTTAGATTAACTGGTGGGATAACTTCTCTATCGTCTGTCCGACCGGAAAAATAGGTACTTAGGAGCCTATGGGAACAAATTTCTGGGATACATATTGTTTTTGCCTTCGCCGTCTGTCCGTCCGTCAGTCAAGGCTATTTAAGAGAAGTAGGGGGCCATCTTACTGTAAACAGAACAAAAGAGAACAATATAGAGTTCATTCTGTAACAATAGGGCCTGTCTAAAACGCGGACGCCTTAAGCGGACAATATAAATATATAGGGAAAACGCTGACAATATAGACAAAGAGGAAAAAAGCGGACGATATAGATATATAGTGTAGACTAATTGGTGATGATTTTGGGCATTGATGAAGTTTATAAAAATGATGTGTAATTGGATTTATACTTTACTATATAAAAAAGTATAATAAATTAGCAAATTGGGAGAAATATTAAAGTAATTTATGATTGAATGTCAATGAATTTTATATTATATTTATATGACACATTTTCGGAATTTCTAAATATTGAAAACTAATATATGAAACAAATGGATCAAATGAATGTCTTTAGAATTACAATGATGGTACTAAATTGGCAACAGCTGATATGTAATTAAGGATATGTATTTCATTTTGGCATTGTTTTTGTCTGTCTTTATGTGCATTAGGCGGACAAAATTTTTGTTAGCAAAATAAAGAAAGCCTTGATTTTTCAAAATCAAAAGTTTGTAAGAGTATTTTTTAATCATAAATTATTGATATAAATAAGTAATGACATGCTGTTGTTTTTTATTGATACAATATAAGCAGAAGCGTGCTGCAAATTAACGGTAATTATATAAGTGTGAACAACACGCTACTGATTAATCGTGTCGGCACTTAGCTAGAGATAACATGATACGCATTTTGCGGACAATATAGGGAAAACGCTGAGGATATAGATATAGAGGAAAAAAGCGGACGATAATGAAATTTAGAGTAGACTTATTGATGATGAGGTGGGAATCGATGAACTTTATAGAAATGCTGTATAATAAAATAATATATTCATATACGTAAAACTTAATGGCAAATAAGATAATATATTTTTTTCAAATTACGAATGATACTAAATTGACCACATTAAAAAAAATAAGGATAAAAACTTTCATTCACATTTGTACAATGATTTTTGGACAAAAACACGCTTATTTATAAATTCATGTTTTTAAGGTTATTTTAAAGTTTAATGGTCGTTGATAAAAAGAAAAAGGCATGCACGTATACTCTTGTGACGGACACGTGTTGCAAATTAACGACAATTAAGTGTCAACAACATGCTACCTGATTGAACCTGTCCGCTCTTTGCCCTATTTTTGCGGACAATATAAATATATAGAGAAAAAGCGGACGATATAGATATAGAGGAAAAAAGCGGGCGCTATAGATATAGTGTAGAATGATGTGTGAGATAAAATTATAATAAAATAGATAATGATAGTGTATAGTAATATTGTGCAGTAATAAAAACGAAGATTAAGAATGAACTTCATTGCAATTTTATTTAAGCAATATAACACATTGTATTACCATATACCCTGGGAAAGAAATAAAGAGATATGTTCTGTTCTGTTCTGGTACATGAATTTATTTTACACATACAAATAATAATATCAATGTAACAACTTAATATATGTATATAGCTATAAAGAATATAACAATCACATATTTTAACAAAATCCCTTACTTAAGACAACAATATTAAAAGACAATGTAATACACGTTTATAGGAAAAACGATGGCAATATATACAAAGCGGAAAAAAATGCTGTCCAAAAATATATTACATTTAATTTATAATAAGTATTGTTTTAAAATAATAACTTTAATCAAATTAATTTAATTTTTTTAATTAAAAATTATAAAATCAAAAATTGTATTTTCAGACTGCAAATAACATTGATCTTAAAGTGAATCTTAATAAATGTAAAATATATTATCAAAAAGTTCGTTTTTCCTTTAAGAACATAAACCACAATCAAAGTCATTATCAATGGATGACACATCAATGGGGGCATTAATACAATTTTTATGGAACCATTTATTACATTTATCACATAGCAGAAAGTTTCTTTTATCTACTTAATGGATAAAATATAAATAAAACTAAAAAATATTATGAATTAAAGAAAGTAAATTGACATAAATTAATTATATACATGGTAGAAGCCAGATATATTTTTATTCATAACAGTTTTCTATTCTCCCGTTTTATACATTTATTTCGTCAGCGTTTTCCTTCTATATCTATATCGTCCGCCTTTTCACGATATGTCTATACATGTATTGTCCGCATTTTCTGTAGCCACTTTATTAATTGTACAAGGGTGAGATGTGTGATTACTTGAAATATACAAGTGTCGGTGCGTGATTAAGTCAAATACACAGGTGACACGTGGATACTTTAATTAGTTGATTGGTATTTATAGCAGAAAGTTTCTTTTATTTACTTAATGGATAAAATGTAAATAAAACTAAAAAATATTATGAATTAAAGAAAGTTAATTGATATAAATTGATTATATACATGGTAGAAGCCAGATATTTTTTTATTTATAACAGTTTTCTATTCTCCCGTTTTAAACATTTATTTCGTCAGCGTTTTCCTTCTATATCTATATCGTCCGCTTTTTCACTATATGTCTATATTGTCCGCGTTTTCTATTTCGACTTGATGAAATATGGTATAAAGTATCATGTGTATGATGAAATTAAACACGTGCAGGATTATATCAAATATACAAGTGACACGTGGACACTTTATTTAAATTAAAAAAAAATGGAATCAGTATATACATAAATATATAATTTATACATTTCTTACTGTTTTATTGTCTGGTAGAACATAACATTATTGTTCAAGAAAATTCATATCTTATTCAGGTTGATAAAGATTACAATGGGGAATAACATTGATTAATTTGAACAAATAAATAAACTAAAGTCTTTTTTAGCTCGACTATTCGAAGAATATGAGAGCTATTGTAGTCGCCCCGGCGTCGGCGTCGGCGTCAGCGTCCGCGTCGGCGTCTGCGTTGGTTAAAGTTTTTTGTAAAGTCAAATATCTCAATTATTACTTGAGATATTCAATTGAAACTTACAATACTTATTTATAGTAACAAGGTACATCAGATTGACAAGTTGGATAACTCTGCCTACAATATTGACAGAATTATGCCCCTTTTTAACTTAGAAATTTTGGTTAAAGTTTTTTGTAAAGTCAAATATCTCAATTATTGCTTGAGATATTCAATTGAAACTTACAAATACTTATTTATAGTAACAAGGTACATCAGATTGACAAGTTGGATAACTCTGCCTACAATATTGACAGAATTATGCCCCTTTTTAACTTAGAAATTTTGGTTAAAGTTTTTTGTAAAGTCAAATATCTCAATTATTGCTTGAGATATTCAATTGAAACTTACAATACTTATTTATAGTAACAAGGTACATCAGATTGACAAGTTGGATAACCCTGCCTACAATATTGACAGAATTATGCCCCTTTGGAACTTAGAAATTTTGGTTAAAGTTTTTTTGTAAAGTCAAATATCTCAATTATTGCTCGAGATATTCAATTGAAATTTAAACCACTTTTTTATAGTAACAATGTACATCAGTTTGCAAAATTGCATAACTCTGCCTGCAATATTTGCAAAATTATTTGCCCCTTTGAAACTTAGAAATTTTGGTTAAAGGTTAAAGGTCTTCAAAGATATTTACTTGAAACTTTACACATGCACTTAGGGTCATAATTGGAGGGTCATAATTGTATGTCACTGACCAAGTTCCATAACTCTATCTTGCATTAAGGCTGATTCATATCCCCTTTTCTACTTAGTCTCTTGGTTAATGTTTACATGCAAGTTTTATATATCTCAATAACTATTAAAGATATTTATTTAAAACTTCACATATGCATTTAGGGTCATAATTGTATTTCACTGACAAAGATCCATAATTCTATCTTGCATTTAGGCTGATTTTTCTCCCCTTTTTCAACTTAAAAATTCATGGTAAAGTTTTGCTTGTAAGCTGTTATCTCAATAACTACTGAAGGGTTTGTGCTTTTTTTGGAACAATTTTATGTATTCATAATAATAAAGCAGTGATTTACTTGATAAAACATCTAAATAACAAGCCTTTGTACCTTTTCTGTCAATTTTATGTATTCATAGGTAATTAGTATTATTATACTCAATAAAACACCCTTGTGACATTACCTATATCATGAATTTATAAAAAAAAAAATAGCCCTTTTGTGAACTTAAAAAATTTAACATTATCAAGGCTCTTTTACTATCAAGCACTTAGAATAGTCGAGCGTGCTGTCTTACTTACAGCTCTTGTTAATTATTATAATAATTACACCTTTCAGATATTACTTTATAAAAGCCAATTATTAGCCTTTAATGTGAATTTAACTATGCTCAGTCATTTTACACTATATATCTATATCGTCCGCTTTTTTCCTCTTTGTCTATATCGTCAGCGTTTTCCCTATATGTTTATATTGTCAGCTTAAGGCGTCCGCGTTTTAGACTGCGCCCGTAACAATAGAAGAAGGGGCCATTGCCCTCTATTAAATAAAAGAAATATCCCAGTACTGCCTTTTTCCGATCAGCTAACAGATTTTTCTATGATAACTGACAGTGAAATTATAAAAATAAAATTTCTCTTACACTTCTGCAAATATTATCATTTCAGCTAATAAATGCAAAAACTTTTTAAAATTTTACCTGAATTATTATTATGAATCGTGGACAAATCATTACTCACCACCCATTTTCTAGTTCTTCAAAATTTCACAACCACTTTTCAATCAGTTATTAACAAAATATAAACTGTACCACATAAAAATTGTCATACAATGTTAAAATATAACCAGTTATGTATTTTGAAGAAATTTTGACAAACTCAATCTCAGATAAATGGTAATAAACAATTTTAACCTATTTATAATGCCATTTTTAGCTCGACTTTTTTTTTTTTGAAAAAAAAAGGAGAGGTATTGTTATAGTCAGGTCGGCGTTGCCATTGCCGTTGCCGTCCGAAAACTTGTACCTGGATCATAACTTTTTTATTTCTTGGTGTATTGTCTTCATACTTGGCCACAACAACCCTTGGGACAAGACCTTTCAGTAGACCACACTAACCTTGACCTTCATCCATAAATGACCTTGACCTTCAAGGTTAAAAGTCCAATTTTTGCTTGTTCATGCTGTTATTGGCTGTTACTTTGTTATTTTTGAATGGGTTGTCTTCAAACTTGAACATAATAATCTTCAAGGATATCCCTTAAAAATAACCAGTCAGACCTTGACATTCACTCATCAATGACCTTGACTTTTGAAGGTCAAATTATTGAAATTTTCATTTTTTTGGCTATTATTGGCTGTAACTTTGTTATTTTTGAATGGATTGTCTTCAAACTTGAACATAATAATCTTCAAAAGATAACTGTTAAAATATACCGAAAGACCTTGACCTTCACTCATTAATGACATTGCCTTTGAAGGTCAAATTATTGAAATTTTCATTGTTTTGGCAGTAACTGACTGTAACTTTGCTATTTTTGAAGGGATAAACTTCATATTATAACAGAACATTCTTAAGGACCAGACCTTGTTGTTCATCAAACCCAAATTTGCTTGGGCTCTTTAATGACCTTGACCTTGAAGGTTATATTACTGAATTTTCTCAGATTGTGTATTTATCGGTGTGTGTGTATGTATAGTATATGTATTATATATAAATATATATATAAATGTGTGTGTGTATATATATACATATATGCAGGTATATATATATATATATATATATATATATATATATATATATATATATATATATATATATATATATATATATGTTTTTCTATTTTTAGAAAAATTGCGTCATTTTTTTCTATTTTAGAAATTGCGTCATTGTTGCTATTTTTAGAAATTGCGTCATTTTTTTCTATTTTTAGAAATTTCGTCATTTTTGTTCTACGAGGGCTGTCCGGAAAGTTCGTAGACAAGGCTATAAAATTATTTTAAGCAGACATATCAATATGATGATTTAATACTTTACTTAAGTATTTATCTGCTACATATTTCTAAATTAAAAAACATGATAAAAGTAATATTCGCAAAGCGTCGATCACCATGGCAACATGATCAACGAACCACGGAGCACTTTGATTTCATGATGATAGCTACTCGAATAAAAAGTTGCTAAAAGATGTAATTTTACTGCAATCTCTCGTTTTAATTTTGTGACATCATAGGATAGTATAACATGATATTCAGTGTAAATTATGATGTCATACGTAAATAAACAGCTTGTTTACGGCGATTATTACGGAATGCCGTTAGGGCCATCGCCTATGAATGTGTTGATCTGAAACGCGATAGTCGATAGTACGATGGTGAAAACACGAAATCACGAAACTACGATGGTGAAAACGCGAAAGTACGATGATGAAAACGCGATAGTACGATGATGAAAACGCGACAGTACGATACTACGATGATGAAAACGCGACAAACTATCGTGTTTTCACCATCGTACTGTCGCGTTTTCACCATCGTAGTTTCGTGATTTCGCGTTTTCATCATCGTACTGTCGAGTATCGCGTTTCAGATCAAACCATTCATAGGCGATGGCCCTAACGGCATTCCGGAATGCCGTTAGGGCCATCGCCTATGAATGTGTTAATCTGAAACTCGATAGTCGATAGTACGATGGTGAAAACACGAAATCACGAAACTACGATGGTGAAAACACGATAGTACGATGATGAAAACGCGATAGTACGATGATGAAAATGCGATAGTACGATGATGAAAACACGACGGTACGATGTTGAAAACGCGATAGTACGATGATGAAAACACGACAGTACGATGATGAAAACGCGATAGTACGATGGTGAAAACGCGATAGTACGATGATGAAAACACGACAGTACGATGATGAAAACGCGAAATGACGAAACTACGATGGTGAAAACGCGACAATACGATGGTGAAAACACGATAGTTTATCGCGTTTTCATCATCGTAGTATCGTACTGTCGCGTTTTCATCATCGTACTTTCGCGTTTTCATCATCGTACTTTCGCGTTTTCACCATCGTAGTTTCGTGATTTCGCGTTTTCACCATCGTACTATCGACTATCGCGTTTCAGATCAACACATTCATAGGCAATGGCCCTAACGGCATTCCGTAGATTATAGGCAATGAAGGTGCGTACATTTTGTGTTGCAAAAATGACGTCAATTAACGGACGGAGCAACATAATGATATTAACTTCATAGCAACGCTAATATGGCGCCAACTGAGATTATAATCTTTACCTTTAAAACAAAATTAACCATGAAATGTTAAAGGCAACTTGTGTTTAAATGAATAAATGTCAAACAAGATAAAGAAGCGGTGATGACAGGATATTGTATAAGAAATGCTCCAGAAGTGACCAAAAGTAGCATGGCTGAAATATCGTAGATTGCGTTACAACATTTTTTGAAAAAGGCAGACATCTTACACACAGTATGGGAACCAGTGAAATCTTTATTTTTAAATAATAATTTTTTAATATGAAATGTATGAAGCAATAACATGTATTAAGTATACGTCAGACAGGTACCATGATGGCTTTTGAAATCGGAAGAAATTAAATAGTTGGTAAACATGAATTTAATTTGACGCCGTTGACGTTGTCAAAGTGCTCCATGATTATGTATATATGTTGTATGTAAATACTTTTCAAATACAAACGTTAGTCACAGTTCAGTAATTTTTGATAAATGTGTTCGCTAGATATGTATTTTTATGCTGACAAAATTTGTACAGCGTATGTATTGTTTTACAATAAAAAAATGAAGATGTATATAAACTTTCCGGACATCCCTCGTATTTTTAGAAATTGCGTCATTGTTTCTATTTTTAGAAATTGCGTCATTGTTTCTATTTTTAGAAATTGCGTCATTTTTTTTCTATTTTTAGAAATTGCGTCATTTTTTTCTATTTTTAGAAATTGCGTCATGTTTTTCTATTTTTAGAAATTGCGTCATTTTTTTCTATTTTTAGAAATTGCGTCATTTTTTTTTCTATTTTTAGAAATTGCTTCATTTTTTTTCTATTTTTAGAAATTGCGTCATGTTTTTCTATTTTTAGAAATTGCGTCATTGTTGCTATTTTTAGAATTTGCGTCATTTTTTCCTATTTTTAGAAATTGCGTCATTTTTTCTATTTTTAGAAATTGCGTCATTTTTGTTCTATTTTTAGAAATTGCGTCATTTTTTCTATTTTTAGAAATTGCGTCATTGTTGCTATTTTTAGTAATTGCGTCATTTTTTTCTATTTTTAGAAATTGCGTCATTTTTTTCTATTTTTAGAAATTGCGTCATTGTTGCTATTTTTAGTAACTGCGTCATTTTTTTCTATTTTTAGAAATTGCGTCATTGTTGCTATTTTTAGAAATTGCGTCATTTTTTTTCTATTTTTAGAAATTGCGTCATTGTTTCTATTTTTAGAAATTGTGTCATTTTTTTCTATTTTTATAATTTGCGTCATTTTTTCTATTTTTAGAAATTGCGTCATTGTTGCTATTTTTAGAAATTGCGTCATTGTTACTATTTTTAGAAATTGCGTACTGTTGCTATTTTTAGAAATATGCTTAATGTTTCTATTCATATATATACAAAATATATAAACAAAACTAATGTGACAAGACAGACCAACTAAATTTATAAAAACATGGGTGCAAGTTTTCCGGCATGTGCCGGAAGTTCCGGTTTTTCACGTGCCGGAGGGATCATTTTTGCAAATCACGTAAATCCGTTGAGATATTTGGAGGGGTATGGTGCGGGTCTACTCTTTCAAACTGAGAAGTACCACCGATTAGAAGTTCATAATCGAGAACGCTATATAACATACGGATGCTCACGGTTGTTCTCGAAGCGTCAATAGTAAACTTTCGCGGAAACTGCCGATAGTTTCCGAAGATATACGAGATGTTTACGAAAACATGTATTATTAATCCCGGCATGCAATTTTATCCGTGAATTTATTACAACGATTTAGATTGGCGCGCTAATTATAATCATCCAATAAAAAAGCGGCTTCGTTACCGATTCGGCTACAGAGTAATATGTAAACAGAAAGTAATTGTACAATTTGTTAGTCAAAATGAAGTTTCTACACGAAGGATTTAATACAAAAGATATCGAGAAGACCTCATAAAAATAAATGGAGATGGGAATGGTTGTTTGTATGTGATCGAAACGGGGATAACTACGGAAACTGGCTGGAAAAGCCAGACGTTCCCGGCGTAGCTTTCTGCACTGTAGAAACAGAGACATAGATCTATGTCTCTGGTAGAAAATCCATCAAGTATGGATCCAGGGGAAAAAAGAATTAAATGCACGCAGACGATCCAAACCATATGAAAAACAAACTTACTGTGAAACATAACCAGGCTTGTTTTAATTATCTTTTTTGAAAACAATTTATTGTTTGTATGGAATCAGGGTCAGCTCAGCCCTAATTAAAACGTAAACTCGGTACAAATCAACTCAATTTTCAATTTATTTATATATTGGTTTGTTTTATCACTCTTTACTGTTTGAACCACAATATTAAATAATGGAACCAATATATGAATGCACATTTCTTTTTGTGTTGAAATGTTTTTGTTTATATAATTAAGAAAAAGAGAGAGAAAAGAAAAAAATAATTATGTGAGCAATATTTAAGTGAAAATACTATACTACAGTATGTATGTTATCTGGCATGTAATCATTCAAGGGAATTGCATTTTAGGCCTTCAAATTAGCTATAATGCAGGAGCTTCCGGGGGCCTCCGGCCCCCTGGACCCCTAGCCGGGCGTTGCCCTGGACCCACCGGGGGCCCTGGCGGCCCCCTGGACCCCAAACAAATAGTTCAGGTTTTTCAAAATTTTTAACTTGCACCCATGTAAAAAGGAAACATCAATATATGTTCAAACCTTTCTATGTTTGCGTTTAGAAAAAGTAAAAAGTCGGGCGTTGCCCCCGCCCGGCGGTGGCTCTTGTTCAATCTTGATATCCCCGTACTGCCTCTTTCCGATCAGCTAACAGATATCTATTGCAGTAGTAAAGCTGTCACAATTGGGGTATGGATGTACATCTCAATGTGCATAACAGAAAAAGCCTGTTCTTTTGAATTTTTTAAGGTCTTAGGGTCTATTTGACCCCATTCTAGTGACTGCTTTCTGAAAAGTTATCAGAGAATGCTTTTCCTTGGTTAAGTGACTGTAACTTTACTGACGTATTACCTTCCAATTAAGAATTGTATAGTAAAATATGTACATATTAAAATTATAGCTTTTGAAGTGCAGTATACATTATGACTTAATGATATTGCAACAGTTGTCCAACTTAATATCTATTTCTGCAGACTAACAAAATACTGAGTCTGTAAATCAATTATTTTTAGAAAATTATTGTGATTTGTAACTGGGTAAATAAAGGATTAGTGGAAAACACACATTTTACATATTTTGAACTAAAATACTGTTATTTTCTTTTTTAACACCATAATTGACATTGCTGCTGATAAATGTAGTCAAGGTAAATACAAGATGTGCTTACAGTTTGGTTACATGACAAATAAGGTCAAAAATAAAGAATTTCTAGGGATGATTGAAAAGTGGTTGTGGTCAAGGTCACACTATCATTTTGAAGTTTCACATTATTGCAATTAGAGTAAATAGGTACACACATTCGTGTGAGAACTGTAACTTTGTCATGCATTGAATGATTTTAAAATAACTAGGCATAAATGTCAACTACATTAAGACGATGTGTCGCGTCCAAGAATTACGTCCCTCCTCAAAGGTCAAGGTCACACTATCAAAATCGTGTCTGGGCTGTAACTTTGTCATGCATGTAAGGATTTTAAAATAACTTGGCAAAAATGTCTACAACATCAAGATGGTATGTAGCGTCCAATAGTCACGTTCCTACCTCAAAGGTCAAGGTCACACTACCATTTTGAAGTTCACTTTATCACAATTAGAGTTTATAGGTACAAATTATACACCAAATTATGTAATACATTTTGACATTGTTGTCCTTAGACGTCATATGACGTTGACGTCATTTCCTGTTAACAAAGTATACCTGATGAAGACATTTGAGTCGAAACGTGGTATTATGTTTAAAAAAAAATAATGACATTTTTTAATTGAAACTGGAGTTGATTTCTATATTCAAATTTACATTAGTTTATAGGTACACACATTTGTGTCCGGGCTGTAACTTTGTCATGTATCAAAGGATTTTAAAATAACTAGGCATAAAAGTCGACCACATCAAGACAATGTGTGGCTACAAAGACCCAAGTCCCTATCTTCAAGGTCAAGGTCACACTTATAGTTTGAAGGTACTCTAGAAGAGTTTGAAGATACACATTCATGTTGGGACTGTTACTTTGTCATGCATGGAAGGATTTATAAAATAACTTTGCACAAATGTCTACCACATCAAGACACGGCTAAGGCTCATGTCCATGTGTCCCAAATTACACAACAATCATGCCCAGTATTTAACTTTTTCTTGCATTGAGGGATTTTGAAATAATTTGGCACAAATGTCTATCTCATAACAACATTTTGTCATGTCCAGGAACCACGTACCTTCTTCAAAGGCCAAGGTCACACTTATATTTTGAAGGTTCATGCTATCACAATTAGAGATTACAGGTACAATAATACAAAGAACAATATTCATCAATTAGTTACTTTCATTCTCTTTTCTTTTCATACCTGCATGCTTAAGAAATATTTTCAGGGGCATTCGTCACTTGGGTGACAGCTCTTGTTCATGATATGTATAATAATTAAAAACAACCACAGTAAATCTGTCCTTTACATAAGGATTGTGAAATTACCCATCACAGACTCCTCCATCTAAGCTTTTACACATGTGGTATATTTATTTCTGATAATACAGAGTTCAAATGTCAATAAAGTTAAAAATACATGTACATAGAAAAAACATGGTTTATAAATAACCTATATACATGTACTTCAGATAAGAATGCCTATTTGAAAGCTTTTATATCAACAAGGCGACACATCAGACTCGCGAAGTTCTAGTTTTTACTATTTTCTGTCCTTAACTGAGTGAATGGGTAAATAGGTTTTGAAATATTGTTACTGACAAGAATCTGACCCAGGGGCATTTGTGTTTACAAACACGTTCTTGTTTTTACCAGTACCTTCCGATTTCTGTCATCTTGGATCCCATTATTATGGAGTGTATTTGACGGAAATATTTTTATGCGGCACAAAGTTTATTATGCTGCGTCAGACAAAAATGCGGCCTGTTTTCCTCAAAAAGTTTAGGCTCCACATTCAAAATATCAGAACACTGGAAACGAACAATTTTTTTTACGCCTTCAGTGATTTTTCCTGTTTATATAACAGACTCCGAACAAAGGCCTTTTCCCAATTGAAATTTTCTTTAAAATCATGCAGTTTTCCTAAAAATCTGAACTTAAATCTGCTTTTTTTCTTCCCAAATTAGCAATTATAGCAATAATTGTTCCCAAAATCAAGCCTCTTCCCAATTAAGTGAGAAAAATCACTAACCATAACACAATTTTTGTCGTGCCATTTTGAATTTATGTAGCGCAAACGGGGCAAAGTCACATCCTCAGTAAATATAGTTTTCAGCAAATAAACAGGGTAATAGTTGTATCTTTTTGCATTCCAGAGTCTCAGGAGTGTCTAATAGCAAATCACAGTGATGAGAATGAGACACAAGTGATGATAAGACTGGCTACTCATTACTTCTCAAAGCTGTCAGTGTCAAAAAGTTTTATCATGGATAAGAATGCATCCGATAAAGGAAGAAAATGCTCTTGTTGGAATTCAGAGAATGACTTCTTGGATTATTTTGGTGACACGTCAATTGGTAAGTCAGACTTAATACTAATTGCGGCTTTATTCTTGGAATAAAAATGATCATCCATGCAGAGATTGACTTTTAACTCCCTTCTGCAAAGCAGAGTGGAGATTATAGGAATCATGCCTCCATCTGTCTGGCGGTCTGTCAGTCTGTAACAATTTCGTGTTATACATTTTGAACCGCTGAAAATATTTTGAAATAATTTTGCACAATAATTTTACCCAAATGACAACAGTTACTAGATTTACTATAATAAATAGCAGTGTAGTAAATTATTTTTTAAAATACTTATTTAAAAGTGTTTGACTGTTAAAGTTACATAAAATTTTTAATATTAAATTTATATAAAAAAATTATTATCTTGGCTTTGAATTTTAACTTAGTTAATTTTTAATTAATTATATATAAATTTATTTGAAAAACTATTTAAACTTTAGTTTTGAATTAATTTTAGCAGAATTATTAACGGAAGCCTACACTTAAGAGTTTTTTAAAAAATTTTAAATATTTTTTGTGACAAAAAATTCGCTGCTTTTATACTAGGCAATGGTAGCAAACTCTACCTCACTTAAATCACAGGTTTGCGAATGCAGACAGAAATATCCCATAACGCAGCTTTTAACATGGCGGTCATGTGTAAAGTTTACAACTTTTAGTAACAAGTTTACGTGTTTTAGAGTGATTTAAACAATGGGAAATTTAATTATTCAGAAATTTTGCAAAAAATGTGGCCCTTAAACAATTAGATTAAAATGATTTTCCCAGACATTAACCATTAAAAATTGTTGAAATTACAAAAAATTTTTAAGGAAAAAATAGGAATTCTTTGGAATTTAAAGAAAAAAATGGAAAAACTTTTCATAAAAGATGGATTTTTTTTCCAAAAGTTTAAATTTGGCAAACTATTTTTTTTAATTTTGCAGGCTGGTTTAATTTTTTATGCATGGTACATTGCCAAATATTTCACATGTCAAGAGAAATTTTGAACTATGAATATGTCTAAATAGGCTAGGCATTTTAGCCAAAAATAAGACCCAACCTCAAACAAATTCCTTCAGAAAAGATATTTGCATATTTATTATCTACTATATATGTGTAGCTACAGGAAAAAAGTCCTCAAAAAAATTCGAAGTATAAAATGCTAAAAATGTCATGTTTTGAAATCATGTGTTTTCAATTAGAAAAATTAAATAACCCAGATATTCTACGAAAATTTGGTCATTAACAAAGTAAAACATTAATACACAAACATGCTTTATTTAATCCAAAACACTTCCAACCAATGTTGATTACATTCAAAAAGTCGCAACACACTGCATAATCTATACATCATCATTTAGACTGGTATAAACATTACCCACCCACTAATGATAATTTTTTTTTTACTTTAAGTCAGATTCCATTTAAATATTCTTACAAATTAGCTCTACCAAGATTAAAGTTGTATGAATCTATCTGAATTCATATTATAATTCAAAATTGCAATACATCTTACACAAATAATTATTATTTATAATATACATTGTATTTGCATTTCTTTTTCTGAAAATCAATCCTTCAAGTAAATATCTTACCAATGCCAAATTGCACTTACTTTACCATGGAAGTTTTGTAAAAAAATATTGTAAAAAGACATTTTAAAATAAAATGAATCTTCTGAATGTTAAGACACTGAAAAAACACGATGTTATTTCATTATTTTTGTCACCGAGGCCCGACTATCCATATAGTCTGACAACGCTACACATGTATATATACATATTGCCCTGCCCTTGTTCAATGCTGAAATTATATCTCCACTTTTTCGGCCGGTGCTGTTGAAACCTTTAGCCTGCCTTTTTCACAGAGACACATTGTTTCGCATCTGTAAAATTGTTACAACATAATATGATAAATAAAAAATGCGAACTTTGCATTCTGCTTTTAAAATAAAACAATTTTATGTCAAACTGAAAATGTAGGTACTATGAAAAGCAAGATAGGATTGTGCTTTTAGATTTATATTTGAATTATCCTATAAAAATTCATACATTAATGAGGGACGTTTAGCCTCAGCAAAAACGTGCTATTTCTTCTTTAGAAAAATTGTTTCATGAATGTTATAACAAATTTAAAAGTGTTAAATTGGCCTACGCTGAAAAAACGCTAACTTAAAACATCATAATGGGCCATATAATAGGGAAAACTGAACAAAAAACGGCCCCTACCACTTTCATACAGATAACTAAATTGAAAGTTTTGGTCACGGACTTTCAAAACACTTGCCTTCTTACAGTTTAAAATGCCCCCACCATACCCGCACCCTTACAGTTTCCTTACGCGACCCTTCACAAACCCAGAACGAAGCCACAGTCGCCATGGCGCAGCAGGGACCGACAGCGAGGTCACGAGGAACCCCAAGGACCACAAGGTCCAACCGTCGGCGACTATTTTAACATGCCCACAAAACATCGCAGAAACTCTGCGTTTCTTTGCGATCCTGGTTTGGTCGCCGTTGGAATCGCCGTGGAGTCGCCATTTAGTCCAGCAAGCATCGTATAAGGACGCAATAAGAATGCCAATAGACGTAGTTACACCGACTAGGACCGCCGTTAAAAGGTCAACTCAAATTGAAATTTAAACTGTAAAAAGTATTGTTTTTTAAGACGTAGCCCCAAAAACGGTAAGTAGGGTCGTCGTACAGTCGCAGGACGGTCTCCGGACAAACGCAATATTTCGTCGTAATTCGCCGTAAAAGGACGCAGAGAAATAGCCACAGTCCGCAGCTGGTCCCGATGATCGCCGTTGGTCGCCTTTGGGGACCCCAATTACAGGTGCGCAGTGGAAACGCCATGGACGTAGAAAGGTCGTATTGAAACATAGAGAAAACGTACTGAACACAAGACTGCAGAGCCCCGGACCGTCTGCGAGAGAAATTTGAAAGAAAAACCAACGATTTTCGAAAGAAAAATGCTATTTTACTAGTTTTCAGGTCGCAGTAAGGTCATGGTTTATGTGTGAGGGCACCATTAACGATGTAGGTATGAGTCCTGTCTGGGTTTTGGAATCTATTATCTGACATGTGAATTCCCTTTAGAACAGTTATATATGCAGTAGCGCACAAAATTGAATCTGGTACACCAACTGTGTATTAAAAATATAGAGGGGTTTTCTTTGATTTACGCCTGAGAAAATGTTGGTATGAGCAAACTCTTTTGTATGTGCATTTATTATAACCATGCTGTAAAACAATAATGTATATTTTGTGTTGATATATCAATTTTCTGTTGTATTAACAAACCTGAAAGACACCCAATTGTTTTGTTTTCATTCATTCAATAAGATATATCTACGTAAAAAGCCATTTTTCTCTCACATCCCATTACCCCTTGTGTAGAAGTCAGGTGTCTATCCATCTTCTAACTAATTATACAACAACTGTTCTATAAATGCTGACAACAACATGCAAAACATTACTTAAAACATACATACAACTGGCACTGGTATCGTGAGGGTAGATTATCAAGCTACACAACATTTAAAAGAAAACAATTGGAGCAAATTTATTATGTTATAATATTAAGAATAAAATGGTTTAGAATCGGAAAAGATATGATTAAAATCTATATCAAATGCAATTTTGAAAGTCTGGTCTGTTAACACCTCATTTTAATTTTCTCTTTGAATATGTCATCTTAGTATTTAAGTAAATTTTGTGTTTTTAAAACCATTTTGATAAGTGAAATCTATTGCCATTTTGACATTACATTATTTAGACTTTTCCAAAAAATTTTTAAAAATGAAAAGAATAAAAATAGTTTTAAAAATAAGAATAAAACTTTTAAAAAAAAGAACAGAAAAAAATTTTATTTTGGATTTGTTTCAAAATGCAAAACCCTCACTTTCAATATAAATTTCACAAAATTTTGAAAAAATTCCCCCTTCTTTTTTAACAAAAAATATAGGGTTTAATATATATTTTTGAATTTTATGTTTAAAACTGGAGAATGGAAAAAAAAATGGAATTTAAAAGGGGAAACTATTTCCATTTTTAAAAAAAATTTTTTACGCAAAATACAACAAATCAATTTGAATTTTAGTTTTAAAAATTTTTAACAAAAAAATCAAAAAATTTTTTTTAGGGTTTTTTAGTAAACAATTTAATTTTTCCTTTTTTTAACGATTTTCCAAAAATTTTCTAAATTTTGTGGTTTAATTTTATTATTAGAAAAATCAGTCCAAAATTTACACATTGACGGACATTTGTAATAATATCGTTTCACATATTTTTTTTTCCTTATGTCAACATAGCATGGACATATCAAAACAAAATGGTATTCGTCTTCTAAATCTATAGTATTACAACATAAACAATATCTTTCACTCCTTGCATGGGATTCTATTTTGACCCTATCTACCCGTTTGTACTCTTAGTGTATGTGCAAACATTCTTATTCTTGTGATGTAAAATCTAAGATCCTTTGGTAATATGTTAAGATAGTTTTCGTATGAATATAATTCTTTACAATTTTTATCAAGTTCTAAAACAGAATTATTTTCTACAGATGAATGCCATATTTGTATATAATAATCAATTACTCTTTGTTTAAATATTTTTGGAAATAATTTACTATCTACGATATTATTTTCAAAAAAGTATTCGGATAAACCATATACAATGTATAACTAGCATTTCTTTAACATTTGATACCAAGTTTTTACCTATATAACAATCAGATAAACTTAATTCATATGTTTTCCGTAAAATTACAGCACCAAAACTTAATTATTCTTACGTATCGATTTATACACAATGGGTAACGGCCGAGTTCGCCGTATATACGAACATTGCTTGTATTGGCTCTTACATTTAAAATTCTTTTACAATACTTCAATTCTTTTACAATACTTCAAGTGAACACGCTCAATTATCTTTTGATTTGCTATAACCCCATACTCTCATATGCATATGATATGATTGAACCTACAAAAGAATCAAATAATTGTCATAATAATTATGTCTCCCCCACCTCGGGGGGAGACATATTGTTTTTGCCCTGTCCGTCCGTCCGTCAGTCAGTCCGTCCGTCCGTCAGTCCGTCCGTCCATTCTTCGTTTCCGGACGATAACTAGAGTTCCTTTTGACCTATTCAGCTCTCAAACTTTCATAGGATGAATGGTCTTATTGAGCAGATGATTTCCCTATTGTTTTTGGGGTCAGTAGTTCAAAGGTCAAGGTCACAGTGACCGTTGCGTTCCAATTTCTCGTTTCCGGATGATAACTAGAGTTCCTTTTTGACCTACAGCCCTCAAACTTCATAGGATGATTGGTCTTATAGAGCAGATGACCCTATTGTTTTTTGGGTCAGTAGGTCAAAGGTTCAAGGTCACAGTGACCGTTGTCAATTTCTCATTTTCCGGATGATAACTAGAGTTCCTTTTGACCTACAACCCTCAACTTCATAGGATGATTGGTCTTATTAATCAAATGATCCCTATTGTTTTTAATGGTTCATAGGTCAAAGGTCAAGGTCCAAACAGCACCGTTGGTTTTTAATTTCTCCTTTCGGATGATAACTAGAGTTTCCTTTAGACCTATACAACCCTCAAAACTTCATAGGATGATTGGGTCTTTATTGAGCAGATTGATCCCTCTTGTTTAATGGGGTCAGTAGGTCCAAAAGGTTAAAGGTCACAGTGACCATTGGTCATTTTCCTCATTTCCCGGATGATAACTAGAGTTCTTATCAGTGAGGACATTTAACTATTATTGATATATCAGTGATATATAAGTTGTCTGGTTTTTTTAATACTCTGTTCTTTTTTATCTCCATTTTCATTCCTGTTTTCCATTCACATTATTCTCAGCAGTGGGGGAGACATGCGCTTTTTTACAAAAGCATCCTCTATTTTGGGTTTTTAAATTCATGTCTTCTGTTAAGAAGTAAAAAGTAATGTTATAAAGTTTTGTAACAACTTCCCCCATTTAAAAGGAATTTGTTTTTTGCTTTATTACACCCCATTGGGTACGCTTCTATTTTTTTATAAAAATACTGGGAAAATTTTCATTTTGCCCAAAAACATTTTTAAATTTCAAAAAAAATTTGTTTTCATCAATTTTAAATATTTTTATTTTAATTTTGGGTTTTACAATTTTAAAAAAAGCCCAAATCCTTTTAAATAATCAAATTTTAAAATTTTTTTAAAAAATCCCAAAAATTTTTGTGATTTTTGGGCACAACACGGGTTCCCAGAGAAAAAAAATTTCATAACTTTTGCATACACATTTTTTAAATACTCAGTAAGATTTTGGGTTTAAATTTTGTCCTTTTTAGTAATTTTTACAAAAGAAAACAATTTGAACCCGTGAGTAAAAGATTTAAAATCTCTTTTAAAAAAAAAATAAAAAAAAAAAAAAAAAATTTTTTTTTCAAAATTTGTTTTTTAAAATCGCGAAATTATATGACACATTTTGTCATCTGCATAATCGAGATTGATTGGTTGGTCAATTAAATCTATCTTACTGACATTTTTCCTCTAAAATTTTATACAGAAGAAATATAAAAATGACTAAAATTACTCACCTTTGCACTAGGGAAATGGTGGAATTGAAGTAACTTCAGAATCTTTCAACGAAAATATAAATAAACGTGAGTCACCGAACGTGTTATAAAATTAAAGTATGGTGTAATTTTAAGAGGACCACATTTAAATATTGATTTTCCCTAATCTTTATGACAAAATTTTTCCAGAATTCCCTGCAAGGAATTTTTTGAAGGAACTTTTTTTCTCAAAATGTAGATAATGTTTATCTTTTATTTAATGTGAGTAAAAACATTTCTGAAGGAATTAGTTTTAAACCCTAATTTCTATTATGACCTGGCCTAAAAATATTGTACAATCGAAAATAACCAGCAAAATAAACTGTGGTACAAAAAAATGTGCTGGTAATTTATCTTTTAAACATGTTTAAATTATTACACAATTAGTTTTACGTTTGCAGGAACTATGTTTAAATTAAATAATTAAATTTCCAATAAAACTGGAAAAGTTGGTGGCATAGCTTTTGTTCACAATGCAATCATGAGTTCTTTGCCTTCGAATTTCAGGTAACAAGGATTGTTTTGGCATGCGTACCTTAGATGTCATTTAGATTAGTTGCGACATTGGAGTAGGTTTTTTTTACTCTAAACCTGAAAGATATAAGTCCTGGAGAACAAGCAAGAAATAAAAATGTTAATGACTTGGGGTCAGTTTCCCCACAACGAGACCAAAGCTCTAGCTAAGACAATAACTTTCTTATCTTTTTTTGGGCAAAAGCAGAGGCACTCATTGACCGATGGCCATTGTTTAATTTCCCCTTTTATTTTTTTAACCAGCGCAAAAAATTCAGTACTTTTTTTTTATTTTGAAAAATGATATCTTAATTTGCAAAAGAAAAAAATCCGCTTTTTTTTTTCTACTGGTGAAAACTTGAGCTTACTACCCAAACAATTTTAAGTACTTGGGGTTGTCTTTTAATTACAAAAATACTTATGCTCAGGACCAACTAAAAATATTTTGATGCTCCTAAAGCAGGAAATTTTCCCAAAATTTTCTGGGGGCCTTAAAGGGCTACAAATCAAATTTTAAAATTTTTAAAATGTTTTTTTTTACAGTTTTAAAAGGGAAGGTCGATAAAAACTCTTTAAAAGACCCCAACCCAACCCCGCAAATATATGAAGGAAGGTTTGACTCCTGTCCCCTTTTTAAAAGGCCAGATAACCATTTTAAATTTTGGGCATAGTGTGAAAAATAATTAAAAAAAGATTCAGAAATGATAAAATTTTCTAAGTTTCAAACCAATAACTTTTCTTGATATTAATCCTTTTTATTGAGGTAGGGATCATGGGTCAAGGGGAACCCGTGCTAAAAAAAGAAATTTTGCCCCATTTTGTCTTTAAAAACCTTTATTTTTTTAAGATGAAAAGTAGAAACACCCTAATCAGGCAGTGAAATTTTTAGCATAATTGGTTTCCCCTGATTTGCCCGAAATTTTAAAATTTAAAGTTCCAAGTTTAAAATGAAGAATCACAAAAAAAGAGAAAAATTTAAAATGGGAAAGGAGAGAAAAAAGTAACATTTTTAAAGCATTTTTTATTTGTTTTTTTTAATTTTTAAACATTTCTTAATAAACAAAAACAAAAGCATACAAGTTTTCTTTTTTTTTTCGATTAAAATCTTTATTTCCCTTTTTTTTAAACTACCAGACCTCCTTTCAAAGAAAAATTCTAACCCAAAGAAATTAAACCTAAAAGCTCTTTCTTCATTTACCAACCATGTAATGCTTTTTAAAAACATTTGTAAAATCCCCTTTGGCACAGCATTTAAAACTTTAAAAGTCAGGGTTTTTTTACAGCAGAAAATTTCACCTGTTTTTTAAAGGGGTTTTAGTAAAGTTTTCCCCCCCGGAAGGGGAGTGGCGTTTTGATTTTTTTTTCGGACAAAATCTCAGATAAAAAAAATTAAAATGTGTATTGAGATTATTTAGTCCTCAAATTTTTTGAGGGATTTTAAATAACAAATGGTAAAATTTTCATGACTACTGGTGGGGAAAAAATGTTTAAATTTTGATTAAAAATGCAAGGTCCCAAAGGGCACAAAAGAAAAATAAATTTTTAGAGATTTTTTCCGAGCAAACTTCCTGCACAAAAGCAAAAGGGAAATTTTAATGAAACTTCCCCCACTATGAAGAAGCCCGTGTCCCCGCGCTCATAAACAGGCCCTATAGGTCAAAGGCAAGGTTTCACAATTAGAGGTCATTGAAAACGCTTCTCAGGAGGCAAAACTTCTAACATGCACCAAAGGATTTCTAAATATAAACTTGGCACAAATGTTAACTTATTGTGAGGGGGAGTGTTGCGGTTTTAAAAAATTTAGGTTTCCCCTGCCGGTCCAAGGTCACACATTTGGGGGTTTTTAAAGTTCAAGATTTTAAAATAATGAAAATTTTGTAATTTTAGGGTTTTGGAAACACTTTAATGGTTATTATTCATGACCACTTGGGTGTGAAACATGTAATTTTAAAAGGTTTTAATGTTATGCAAGGGTCCAAAAGTCACCCCAAAGATGATTGTTCAAAGGTCAAATAAAAAGATAAAATTAAAGATATTGTCCAGAGGCATTATTCCTCACCATAGGAGGGGGTTCCCTTAATGAACTTTAAATACAAATGGTCACTACTAAAAAAGTTTATGTTTTACCTTTAAAGAAACCCCTGTTTTTTCTAAAAGGTTAAAAGGTAAGGTCCCTCCCAAAAGAGGTTTATGAAAAAAAGCTTGGGCCTGACAAAAAATTTCCTTTTCATTTCATAGAGGGGGGTTTTAATTAAAGGCCTTGGCAAAAATTTTTTACAATTATAGTGAAGGGGGGGAAAATCCAGTTAGCAAAAATTTAGGGGGCCCGGGGGCCCCAAAGGTTCAAGGTCCCCAAAAATTTGGGTCAAAGTTTTAGAAAAAAAATTTTTAAAAATGGATTGGGACCATTTTTGTTTATCAATTTTAAATTTAAGGGAATTTTTAACAAAAAAGGTTTTAAATTTTTATTTTAATTTAACCTTTCTGGTGTGAAAATTGGTTTTTTAGGGTTTAAAATTTGCCCAAAGGGCCCAGGGGCCCCTAAAGGAAAGATAAAATTTTCGAGATTTTGTCCCAAAGCATATCTAATCCTAATGAAACTTAATCAAAAACTTTTACACTATAGAAGCCCATGGTTGCCGTGCAATGAACCGGGTCTTTCCTAATTCAAAGGTCAGGGTCACAACTTAGAGGTCCATTGAAAAAAAAATTTGTCCTTTTGTGGACCTTTACCAAAAAATTGGGGTTTAAATTAAAATTTACAATAGGTCCCAAAATTTTGGGCCTGCCCCAGGGAAGTCTGTTTGCTATGTTTTTTATTATAAAGTAAAACTTTAAAAATTATTTTCTCAAAGAACCAAAATGAAAACAAAAGTAAAGGATTTTTTTTGCACAAGGCATTATCTTGAAAAAATATACTAAGATTGTGCAAATCAAAGCCCTGGGGTCAAAATTGGCCCTGCCCCAGGTGTCATGTTTTCTAATATGTATAAAGTAAAATTTTAAAAAATCTTCTCAAGAACCAGATGGCCTAGAGTCAATATATTTTGCACAAGGCATTGTCTTATAGGCCTTTACCAAGATTTTCAAATTAAAGCCCTGGGGTCAAACTTATCCTAACCCTGAGGGTCATGTGTTTTCCAATATGTATATATAGTGACATTTAATGTACCTCTTGAAAATTTCAAGGGCTAGAGCTAAGATGTTTTGCATGAATCACTGTTCACTGTGGCCCCAGCCCCAGGAATTTCATGGTGTTTCACTTTTTAGCTCACCTGTCCACAAAGTGACAGGGTGAGCTTTTTTGTGATCGTTTTTTTTTCGTCCAGCCGTCCCCGTCCGTCCCGTAAACTTTTTACTTTCAAAATGACATCTCCTCATAAACCACTAAGCCAATTTCATCCAAACTTCACAGGAAATAATTCCTTTGGTGGTCAACACTTTTAAAAATTGTTCAAGAAATTAAATTCCATGCAGAACCTGCTGTTGCCATGGCAACCGAAAGAAAAAACTTAAAAATATCTTCTCTTTAAAAACCCCAAGAGCTAGAGCTTAGGTATTTGGCACAAAACATCTTCTAATAAGTGTCTACCAAGTTTGTTCAAAATTTAAAAGCCCTGGGGTCCAAAATTGGCCCCGCCCCAGGGGGTCTTTGATTTTCCCTATATGCCATATAGTAAAAACTAAAATAATCTTTCTTTTAAAGAACCCAAAGAGCTAGAGCTAAAATATTTAGCATGAAACATCTTCTAGTGAGTGTCTACCAAGTTTGTTTCTAATAAAAGCCCAGGGGTCAAAATTGGCCCCGCCCCAGGGGGTCTTTGATTTTCCCTATATGCATATAGTAAAAACTTAAAAAAATTCTTCTTTTAAAGAACCCAAAGAGCTAGAGCTAAGATATTTTGGCATGAAACATGTTCTAATGGTGTCTACCAAGTTTGTTCAAATAAAAGCCCTGGGGTCAAAAATTGGCCCCGCCCCCAGGGGGTCATTTATTTTCCCTATATGCCATATAGTAAAAACTTAAAAATCTTCTTTGAAAAAAACCCAAAATAGCTAGAGTTTAGATATTAAGCATGAAACATCTACTAATGAGTGTCTACAAAGTTTGTTCAAATTAAACCCTGGGGGTCAAAATTGGCCCCGCCCCAGGGGGTCATTGATTTCCCTATATGCATATAGTAAAAACTTTAAAATTCTTCTTTTAAAGAACTCAAAGAGATAGAGCTAAGATATTTGGCATGAAACATGTTCTAATTGGTGTCTACCAAGTTTGTTCAAATAAAAGCCCTGGGGTCAAAATTGGCCCCGCCCTGGGGGTCATTGATTTTCCTTATATGTGTTTAGCAAAAACTTAAAAAATCTTCTTTGAAAAAAACAAATAGCTGGAGTTTAGATATTAAGCATGAGATATCTTCTAGTAAGTGTCTACAAAGTTTGTTCAAATAAAAGCCCTGGAGTCAAAATTGCCCCGCCCCGGGTGTTATTGATTTTCCTTATATTTGTATAGCAAAAACTTAAAAATCTTCTTTTAAAGAACTCAAAGAGCTAGAGCTAAGATATTTGGCATGAAACATGTTCTAATTGGTGTCTACCAAGTTTGTTCAAATAAAAGCCCTGGGGTCAAAATTGGCCCCGCCCCGGGGGTCATTGATTTTCCTTACATGTATTTAGCAAACACTTAAAAATCTTCTTTGAAAAAACCCAAATAGCTAGAGTTTAGATATTAAGCATGAAACATCTTCTAGTAAGTGTCTACAGAGTTTGTTCAAATAAAAGACCTGGGGTCAAAATTGGCCCCGCCCTAGGAGTGTCATTGCTTTTAACTATATGTGTATAGTAAAAACTTAAAAAATCTTCTTTTAAAAAAACCCAATGAGCTAGAGCTTAGATGTTTAGCATGAAACATCTTCTTATGGGTGTCTACCAAGTTTGTTCAAATAAAAGCCTTGGGTTAAAATTGGCCCTGCCAAGGGGGGGGGGGCGGAAGGAGGGGGTTAGATTGTTGTTTTTCATTATATGTGTGTAGTAAAAACTTAACAGCGTGAAACATCTTCTAATGGGTTTCTTCCAAGTTTGTTCAAATAAAAGCCCTGGGGTTTAAACTGGCTCCGCTCCGGGTGCCTTTATACAGGTGAGCGACCTCAGGGCCATCATGGCCCTCTTGTATGTTTATATACTGTAGTTAAGATAATAAAAAAAATCTTCTCAGGAGCCTTTTTGGGGTCCTCTACCAAGATTGTTTAAATATAGCATTGGAGTCAAAATTGACCTTGCCTCAGGCAAGTTCATTTGAAAAATAATTACTAACACCGAAAAACAGTTGTTTCTGGTGAGTGACTCGGCCCTTTTGTTTTAATTATTGACCCTTATCAATTTTCATACTTTCTTTTTGTACTGAGATCTAGCTCCTGCAATTCGAGAATTATGGACTGATATATACAGTTCAAATGCCACTAAATTTAAATGTAAATGTACATTGCAAGAGCAGTGTTTATTAATATTTAAGAAGAAAATGCTTAACTGACAGCTATACCGTTGACAAGGCGACACACGTGACTCGTGGAGTTCTAGGTTTATACAGCCTCTGTATTTTTCTTAACAATGTCTCATATTTACAAGGAACATACCGAAGGTGGTCCTTTCAAGATATACTTACTAGAGTAGCTCATCTTTGAGTACAATATTTTCATTGAATCTATGAAATTCTTACTGATTATGTCTGATTTGTAATAATAGAATGCACAAACTGAGTATTGGAAGCTGCATATTCCTAATTACTAGTCAGGGCTGCAGATAACATGCGTATTTGCGTTATTACCCAATTAAAATGTCAAAAAAGGCAATAGAAATAATAACTAAGGTTAAGGACGTTTTCGGGAGTTTTCATATAGACATATAGGCAAAATTAAAACTGTTCAATAGAATTTCTTACAAACACACGTATAATATTCCTTTACACATTTTTCAATTTCCGGATTTTGGAAGTAAATTTGAATGAAAAAAACCCAAATTTTACTCAAAAATCGTTCGGAATTCAGAATTTAGAAGTTCTGTAATTCAGAGGTATTAATTACATAGAAAACAGCAGGAGAAATTTTGGGACCCTTAAAAATGTTCGGATTTCAGAAGTTTCCGGATTTTAGAATTTCCGGAATTTGGAAGTTACACTGTACATGGAATTTGGGGTCAGTGGGTTCAAGTTGGAGTCTTTCATTTGTATATAAGTTGAATATTTTTCAGTATCATCTCGAGTCATAGCAATGACTTGCCTACTTATATTTTTCACAATTACAAAATGCCATGACTCGATCAAGTTGTATAACTGTGTTGACAATTTTTTGGCAGTAATTTTGCCCATAACTGAGTGCTTGGGTTAACATATTTTGAAATATTTTTTACTGACAAGAATCTGAGCTGGGGGCATAATTATGTGTTTAACAAACACGTTCTTGTTCCTAATTATTATAAATTGATTGTGTATCTTACTTGATTATACATATATATTTTAGCTCCTCTGTGAATGTATTATTAGATCCCAGTGTCTGTAGTCCATATTGTCCATGGTTACAAAAAACAAAACAAAAATAAAACAATCATGTAAACAGAAAGAATAAAATTTGTAAAATCTTAACTGAAACAACATGGCTTAGGAAAGCTTAGATATAAGACATAAATCATCAAAAACCTCTCCAGGTCCAAGATGGTTTGAAATTAAGATGCTTGTATCAAAATTGACCTCATCGGAAGGGTCCTATGTTTTCTTTTCTATTTTTTATGTTTTTGAAATTTTATCTAAAAGAAAAGACTTC